>NW_027632892.1:0-46790 GCF_902686455.1 Sciurus vulgaris | reverse complement strand
AGAAGAGAGAGAGAGAGAGAGAGAATCAAGACCCATGTCCACCTGTATTCATCTGTTCTGCCCTGTTTTCAGATACAAATCTCTGAGTTTTGTCAAATGTCAGTCCTGTCTGTTTCCCATTAGTGTCCTCCAAAATCCAGGTATATGACTAGCTGTCTCCTTTTCTCCACATTACTGGATAATCCTCTTTAACACAGAGATGATCTCTGATAAGTATGATCTCTAAAAGAATCACACATATGATTTCTCTCCCCAGCTCTCATTTCTTTATTTGTTGTTTCTCCATGGAGCCATGGAGTGGTGGAGTGGTAGCCTGGGTGGGTCAGAGTGCTCAAGGCTCTGGCGTCACGTGGAGCCTGCCATGCAGACATGGTGAGCCAGTGACAGGGGGAGACAGGGCTCATAGACCTGCAGCGGCCAGACCTGGGCACAGTAGGGTGGCCTGCTGCATAATCCCAAGCCATGTAGCACTGCAGCTCCATCCATGATCTCAACCTCTCAAATTCCAACCTGCACTGAGAAAATGGAAGAGGGTCAGACCTAAATGGATGGTGGGACTAAAGAATTAACCAATAACATTGACTTTTTTAGTTCATCAGTTCATTTCCAAACTAATTAGCATAAGTTTCGAAGAATAGCATTGGTACATTTTTCAAACCCTAAGTAGCATAACTTTAGAACAATCCTAGTAACCCAAGTGCCATACAAACACTTTGGGGAGCACATTTTGAGGAAGAAAGCCTTCCATCAGTTCCTGTGTTGAACTGCAACTCTTCTGCTCTTGTTCTTCAACAAATATTCACTTCCGGCCTGTGAATTTCATCCTGGGAACTCAGGACACAATAACTTTGAAAGAAAAAGAAAGTGAAGGCATGTTGCTGGGGTGTACTGCACTGTGGCACATCTGGGTAGTGGACTATCTCTGGTTTTACAGTGTTTCTTCTTTTAGTCCTTCCAGAGGTCAGAATGTTCCAAATATTTCTATAAGGACTTTTTACTTTTGTTTTGTTCTTGCATTGGCCAATACAAAAGATGTTTTGTCTTTCTTGTGGAATTTCTTTTCTCAAAACCCCATATATTTATGGGTGAGATATCTGAAATGTAGGCTCCTGATCCTGATGTAAGAGAATCTGACCTTGATAGTTACTGTGTTCAGGAAGGACAAGAAAAAATTTGGAGGGAAGAAAAAAGAACCCTAAAACAGATGTAACATGTCAGGTCTTGATTTATATGTGCTTATGTGCTTATATACAAAAACATACACAGGTTTTTAATTATATAATTAAAATTTAATCCAAATGTTTTAACCCCAGTTTTATCAGGACTTACATGGATTTCCCCCCACAAATTAAAGTGTGTCTTATTTGTATATTTAAGCAATTTAAGATCTGGGTATTTTTCCAGTTCTGTGTTCATTTTATAGGATCAAGAGTCTAGTGAGATAGGATGAATTTACTGAGCAATGAGACTGAAGCACGACAGTATTTTCTTGAAACTGAGGCTGACAGAGTTGATCTTTGAAATGTTGAAAATGTTGAATTGTCTCAATATTTGAGAAGCTCTCTACTGCTCTTTTCATTGTGATCCTAGGTTTAATCTAGGTTTGTAAGAAAAATTTGAAATATCTAAACTGAATGATTTTCTCCCCTGCTCCCTGAGGGGTCACAAAGCAGGCAATAATTTATGAGAGGCTTTTACTTTTTTGCTATTTGGATGTATTGCCTATATCTAGTACCCTTTGCCATATTATTCTAATGAATTGTAACAAGTCATTTGAAAATAATGGCAGTTGTATTTCTTCAAATGAAATGATTATTACTTTGTCACCTGCAGCCTACTTTTAATGTCGTCATGTATGTATGGATCATTGAATCTTTTTCTTAATGAGTTTACTATCTTAAATAATCAATTTCTTTATTCACTTATGATTCTCACTTTAAATTCTAATTTGTGGTTTGTTAATACAGCTACCCTAAAGTCATTTTGGTTACAGTGTGGTGGTCTTTGACCTTAGACAATCATTGAATATGCTTAACGTAATGACTTATTTTATTAGGAAAAATTTTAATACTTTCCTCTTTATCTCATCCATTCATTTCATTATTTTCTTTCCTTTTCTCTTCCTTTCCATGCCTGGAATCTTTCATTTTCCTTTACCTCATCTTTAGTTTATTGTTTACAGAACACGTAGGAGTCATTTTTTTCATATAGTTGATTGAATTTTCCCTTAAGTTCTCATGAATGAGACATTCCATTCCTGACCATTTGATGATAATTTCAAAGATAAAGGGATCTTGTGGCACATGGGAGACAGGTGGATGTCCATGCAGTTCCTTGCTTTCCACGTTCTTGACCTCTATTGTGCAGGTCCCCATAGAAGTGATAAAGTGTAATTCTACCTCTTTCACAGACTGCAGCAAGCCCCAGCTGTCAGATTTTGAGTTTTTCTTTTTGAGTGCCTGATATAAATTCTTGGAGGAAGCAGAATTGTTGAATATATCTTAGTACTCTTCCCTTCACCTTCCCATCTTGTATCCCTAGTCTTTGCTACATTTTTTACTCTGTGATACTCTCAAGAATTAGCTTTATAAATTTCATGTTGCTTTTATAGTTAGAAGGTAAAAAATAGTTATATCAAGATATTCCTCCAAGGTCCAAAGTTAAATTTGTGTGACTTAACAATTTAACTTAGTTTTTCAAATTCCTAATTGATGTGATATTTATTTATAAATAAATAAAAGTATATCTAGAGAGAAAAAAAGTCTTTAGTCAATATTGAAACTGAAACTTTTCATAAGCTTTTATGGTAAGAAAAGAGTTCTCTGGGAATACATAACACCTTGTAAAACATGTCCTTCTAGAGAAAATTAACTATCAAATTAACTGTCAAATTTTGATTTTTATGTAATAGGTAGATGCAAGTGGATCTGATAAAATGTGAAGCTCATGTAAAATATATGATAGTAGGTGCCATAGCCATAATGAGTTTCACTGTTACTGCCCACAAAACTTTGAACATATATAAATACCAATTGTTTTTAATATGAATGTTTTATAATGAAAAATATGGCATCACTCTTTTGCTTTATGTTTATATGTGGGGAATATTTTTCTCTAGCTCTGTCACTTACATAGACAAGTTTCTTACTCTGTGTTTTAAATTCCTTGCCACAGAACTTGGACTAGAAACTTTTGTTGGTTATTATAGTGAGGATTATAGGAGTTAATATATAAAAAGTCCTCAGAAAAGATTCTGATACATTGCAAGTCATTTATTTGTTGTATAGCAATTGTTATTTTCTTCATACACAAGTGTAGGTGAGGAAATAAAGGAAAATCAATTATCAGAATATATAAAGATTCTTAAACATCTAAAATGCTTGGTATAGCTAATAGAAAAACTATGACATTGAAAAATAATATATTTGGGAAAGAATTTTAGATACTCCCCAAAATGTGTAAGATATATGACATAATCAAATGATTAGAGAATGTTATTAAGAACTCTTATATGTTGCTTATGTAATTTAATTTATGAATTTAATTTTGGAAGTAAATTTAACAAGTATTAGAGGAAATATTACAAAATACAAATTTAGAACAATTTATAATTAATTTTGATAGCACAATGTACTAATAGATGTGAAAGAAGCTGTAAATATTTCATACAAGTCAAGAAAACATTTAGATAAGCCATTAATCTTTCAATGTAGGTATCTATTCTTTTACTTCATAGAAATATTCAAAAGTTTACCATGTGTCTACTGGAGATGGTATAGCTCCTAAAGTTGAGTGAAGAATAAAAATCAAATGGTATTTGAAGAAAAAATCAAATGATGTCAGGAAATTAGTCTTTGATGAGCATAAGGAAAAATATTGGATTGTGTTCTATTGACTAGAAGATTACTGAGTGATAATTGGCATAATTGTTCTTAGGTTTACTCAAAAGACACATGAAATTACAACTAAAAATAAAACAACTGTTACCTGTAAAATATTTAACCCATTTCTATATGAACAATAGGAAATCAAACCTTTATGCATTGGAAAAATGTTATTTTATTGAACCAGTGTGTTTTTGTGAATATACACATATATAACTTGATGTTACACTTAATAGATAGACTCATGTACCAGATAGTTACATAAGTGTACAATGTATTTTTCTAATGTTGGACATCTCCCCTCCCTTGGCTAGGTTAGGTAGCCATCTTTCTTGTTTCTTCATCTTTTGCTTACTTTTGTCATAGTGTTTCTTGCACACTATTTTATTGTTGATTAGCCGCCTTTTATTCCTTCTTCAAATTGCACTCAACCCCTATTATATTGACTTCCTTTTCTTCACTCTCCATTTTCCCTTTACTTCTGTTATCAAGATTTCACTTCCACACAATTATTTATGAAACATCCATTTTTTAATTTGATGTCCTTTTTGCATATTATTACAGATTTTCCTCTTTGGATAAAATAAATTAGGGGGGCATTCTGGGGGTTGAACCCAGGGTCACTTAATTACTGAGTGACATTCATAGTCCATTTAATTTAATTTAATTTAATTATTTGCATTTTGTGACAGGGTCTCTCTAAATGCATAGGCCTTGCTAAGTTGCTGAGACTGACTTTGAACTAGCAATCTTCCTGTCTCAGCCACCAGAGTCTCTGGGTTTGTAAGTGTGTGCCACCGCACAAGGCTCATTAGAATTTTTTTAAAATCTTGGATTTGCTAGGTTTGCCTCTTTCCTTCATTGGCACCTTTCTACAGCACTTTGCCTGATCTCATATTGTAACAGTGGACAGTTCAGATTATATTTGTGAAGGAGAAAATGCATGTCTTCTTGTTCATCCGACTAAACTCTGCTAAATATATGGACACTATATATGAAACAAATATAAGAAAGCAGATAATCTAGGGACCCCAGAATCCTAAGAAGGACATACAGGAAGTTTTCTGGCTTCTCTTTTTACTAGATATGGAGGTGAAGTCTGAAACCCCAAAATTTTAATGGTCACAGACACAACAAATCCCAACAAACTCTTGCCCTCATAAACCAAAGGACTCCAAAAGGTTTAGCTAGGAAGACAGGAAACATGGACAAAAACAATTTTGTGCCTGCCAAAGAGCACAGAATAATCCTGTGGTCCTGTACCTACCAGTACTGTACATATATATATAAAAAAGGAAGCCTGTACTTCTGTACTCTGATGACTGTATGTGACACTTTTTTCCTTTCTTACTGGCATATTCAGAGGAAGCCAGTAGTCAGGACTGGGACCACTCTCAGCCCCATAACACCATCCATGGTGCCAGTGGATGTTACATGATAAGTAACAAGGCAGCCTCCCCTGCCAGGAAGGTATCAGTGGAGGCCAGTTGGAAGCTCAGACCCCCACTCAGGTCAAACTGAAAAGAGCAGCCTCTCCCTTCAGTGGTCAGTGGTGGTTAAGTGGGGAACTTGGACTTCTGATCCTGCTTGGCAGTTGATGAGTTGCTGTTTTATCTTCCACTGGAGCTATGTCACAAGAAGGTGACTGAAGTAAGAGACTTAAAGAAAATTTTATAAAATTTGCTAAATTCCTGAGACATACAAGTTTCAATATGAAAACTTCATATATCAAGAAGCAGGCAGCTCAAAAATGGATGGGGAAAATTACATTAATAGGTAACAGAGATGTGAGAATTTTCTGAAAATAATCTTTAAATCATCCCTTATAAAATTGTTGTAATGAGCTGTTATGACTAAAGAAAGAAAAAAAATCTTGAAAAGTGTGAAATGATACTTGCAGAAGAATAGAAATTCAAATGTCAGTAGATTTCCCATAGAAATTATGCAGACACAATGGAAAACAAAGTAATAAAGACACTGCATGGTTAGATGGTACACAGTTTTAAAGGTGATTTTATATTTTATATTTAAGAAAATATTGAAATAAAATTGTTAGGATTCCCAACATGGAATGTGCCTTCTTTGAATTGATTTTATTAATCGAATAAAGAAATTATTTACTATGAACACTGTAGCATTTAGTTTGTCTACATGTCTTTGTCCTGTCCTAAGTTTGCATTGGCACTGAAAAGCAAGATTAATATGCATTGATAATTAGCGGATCATTGACACTATTCTTAAAATTTAAAAGAAAATAAAATTCAGAAGCATTATCTTTCTTCCCTAACACATAACCAAAGCCACCAATTTTAAGACTGCCTTTCAGATGGATAGATATTTCTTTGTGTAGTATGATGGCTGTGTTCCCAAAAAGAAAAGACTTGATCCTGTGTCTTAAAATCTTTTATTCTGTGCAAATGTGTGTATATGTACAGTTATGTATGATACAAATATCGAAGAAAACTATTCATATTATTATATTGAATGAGGTTTTGTGAATCTGCATTGGTCATAGATTGCTTTAAACCATATAAGGATTTTTTTCCAACAAAATCTAATATTAAATATCTAAACAATTTTTGTGTACTATTTCTAGAGATTAGTGGATCTCCCAAATCCTACCCTGGTAGGTGGTTAAAAGGTCTCAGAGTAAATATCATAGTTCATTGGACTTAGGTTGAATGCCAAATGGATGTGATTAGATTAATTTCATAATGAGTCTGCTGAAAAAGAGGTTTTTCAGCCAGTTTTGCCAGAGAAATTAAGCTAATTTTGTTTCGTATTTTATCTCCTGATATTCTTCCTGCACCCAGAGTAATTTAATTCCATATTCAGCAAAGAGTGTACTATGTATTGTTTTTAAATAAATGTGTCTATTCAGAGTTCTTCCTGTTACTTTCATATATTCCTGATACTTCTGTCATTTTAGCTTATTTTATATATTTGACCTTTTTTAAAATTTATTTTTATTTTAAACAAATGGGATGCATCTTGATGTTTCTCTATACATGAAATAGAGGCATACCATTTGTGTAATCATACATTTACATAGGGTAATAGTTTTTGATTCATTCTGCTATTTTTTTAACTTCCCCACACCCCACCCACCCCTCTTTTCCCACTATACAGTCCCTCCTTCCTCTATGCTTGTCCCCCTCCCACCCCTCATTACGTATCATTTTCCGCTTATCAGTGAAATCATTCATCCTTTGGTTTTTTTGAGATTGGCTTATCTCACTTAGCATGAAATTCGCCAATTTCATCTATTTGTCTGCAAATTCCATAATTTTATTATTCTTTATGACTGATTACTTTTCCATTGAATATATATATACCACAGTTTCTTTATCCATTCATCAATTGAAGGACATCTAGGTTGGTTCCATAATCTGGCTATTGTGAATTGAACAGCTATGAACATTGATGTCGCTGTATCTCTGTAGTATGCTGATTTTAGGTTCTTTGGTTATAGGTCAAGGAGTGGGATAGCTGAGTCAAATGGTGGTTCCATTCCAAGTTTTCTAAGGAATCTCCACACTGCTTTCCAGAGTGACTGCACTAATTTGCAACCCCACCAGCAAAGTGTAAGTGTACCTTTTTCCCCATATCCTTGCCAACACTTATTGTTGCTTGTTGCTTGTATTCTTGATAATCGCCATTCTAATTGGGGTGAGATGGAATCTTAGGGTAGTTTTGATTTGCATTTCTCTTATTACTAGAGATGTTGAACATTTTTTCTTATATCTGTTGATTGCTTGTAGATCTTCTGTGAAGTGTCTGTTCATTTCCTTAGCCCATTTGTTGATTGGATTATTTGTATTCTTGGTGTAGAGTTTTTTGAGTTCTTTATATATTCTGGAAATTAGTGCTGTATCTGAAGTATGAGTGGAAAAGATTTTCTCCCACTCTGTAGGCTCACTCTTCATGTTGCTGATAGTTTTCTTTGCTGAGAGAAAGTTTTATAGTTTGAATCTATCCCAGTTATTGATTCTTGCTTTTATTTCTTGTGCTATGGGAGTCCTGTTAAGGAAGTCTGATACTGAGCTGACATGTTAAATATTTGTATCTAATTTTTTTCTATAAGATGAAGGGTCTCTGGTCTGATTCTGAGGTCCTTGATCCATTGTGAGTTGAGTCTTGTGCAGGGTGAGAGATAGGGGTTTAATTTCATTCTGCTGCATATGGATTTCCAGTTTTCCCAGCACCATTTGTTAAAGAGGCTATCTTTTCTCCATTGCATATTTTTGGCCCCTTTGTCTAATATGATAAAATTGGATTTATTTGGTTTTGTGTCCATGTCCTCTATTCTGTACCCTTCATCTACCTTTCTATGTTGGTACCAATACCATGCTGTTTTTGTTACGTGAATTCAGTAAAGTAGCAGGATATAAGATCAGTGCTCATAAATCTAATGCATTTTTATACATAAGCAATGAATCTTCAAAGAGAAGTTAGGAAAACTACCCCATTCTCAATACCCTTGAAAAAAATAAAAGACTTGGGAATCAATCTAACAAAAGAGGTAAAAGACCTCTACAATGAGAAGTACAGAACACTAAAGAAAGCAATTAAAGAAAACCTTAGAAGATGGAAAGATCTCCCATGTTCTTGGATAGGCAGAATTAATATTGTCAAAATGGCCATACTACCAAAAGTGCTATACAGGTTCAGTGCAATTCCAATTAAAATCCCAATGATGTACCTTAGAGAGATAGAGCAAGCAATCATAAAATTCATCTGGTAGAATAAGAAACGCAGAATAGCTAAAGCAGTCCTTAGCAGGAAGAGTGAAGCAGGGGGTATCGCAATACCAGAACTTCAACTATTTGACCTTTTTATAGAAAAATGTAATAAGATAAGTTAGAGAAAAATTAACATGTAAATAAGGAAAAGTTAAAGAGTGAAAAGACCAATATTTATACAGTTTTAAATATAACCTTTATGTCATGACCATTAAATAGTTGAATGTGCTTTTGGACAATTGAATGAACTAATCAAGCATAACATTTAGTCCTCATTAGTGATCTCAGTTTGGTTTCTAACAGTGTGATATTCCATCTTAGGTTTGAATTTCACATCCAAATAGAAGTAGAAATTTCATCTGTCATTGTACATTTTAGCTTTGCTGTGAGGAAGATCTAGATGCTGTGTGTAGAGAAACGTGGCCTGGGTTTGAGTGCACAACTACTTGATGATTAATGAAGAGAAACTTTTCACATAGTTTCTGCCAAATCAGAGAGCCATATCTCAATTCCCACATGAACCATCAAGCATGGGCAGGCAGAGAAATAGAGGTTCTGTCTTATTTCTTACCCTTCCTAATATGACAGAAATAAATGCACTTCAAATCATAACAAATCATTTGACCCAATGCAGTAGTAGTTCAAAATAATTTTTTGACCATTACAACAAAATTAATATTCTGAGAAGATAGCATTTTAGTTGTGAAGTTGATTTTTAAAATTAATGTGTTGATTCAGATAGACTCTGGCACCTGAGTCTGAGTTCAATACCAGACTCATTCAGTAACTAACTGTGCTTCCTAGAGGGACTTGGAGAGATTATGTAGCAACATTATGAAGCACCCTGGATGGGGTATTGGGACAGGAAAAGGGCATTAGGTATAAACCAAAGAAATTTTTAAAAATAATGAAGTTTATTTTATGATGTTATGAAAAAGTAGTTTCTGAAATTGGTAGTATCAAAGATAATATTGATAAAATCAAACACTAAAGCAATAATAATCTGTAGTATCATGAAATGATGATATTCAGAGAGAAAATATTCTAGAAATTTTATTATACTTCTAGTGATTATTCAGAAAAATACAATAGAAATGGAGAAATATGTCATCAAAGATATAATAATGAGTATCCCACAGAAAATCTTAAGTCTTCAGGTGCAACGAGACCCCCAACCACATAACAAATATTAAAAAACTCTACAATAGACACAATTTATCAAAATTTCAAAAACTGTGTATCAAAGTAAAGATCACATAATTTGAAGGTATGTTTATTTCATATTTGAATACTGTTTTTATCAAGATATTGTTTAAAATGAGGAATAAGTAAAAGAGCATTCCTAAAGAAATACGTTATACTGATATCAGGCATCTTTTCTTATTTGTTTTATTTAGTGGTATCAGGCATCTCATTACCACCACTAAAAGCTGGAGACAAGGTAACAGCACCTTCAAAATTCTGGTGAAGAAAACAATAACAAAATATAAAAATAATAGAATTTGGGTTGTGACTATAGCTCAGTGGTTGAGTGTTTGCCTAGCATGGGTGAGGCACTTGGTTCAATCCTCAGAATCATGTAAAAAAATCAGTAAAAATAAATGTTAAATTCTTTAAAAAATACGAGAATTTTACTAACTTCATATATAATCAGTATGCTATAAACTATAAAATATAATTTTGAGCAACCAGAAGTTAAATTATAAAAAATTTAGTTTCATATTTTTTATTAATGCAGGAGGTGCTGAATTTCCATGCGACAACTGGAACATGTTTATAACCTCTCAAGACAATTAGTTTACATGATTTAGGATTAAGGTAAAAATTTGCATTCTTTTGAGTAGAAAGGATTATGATACTTGAATTTCTTTTTGTCAGTATCTGGAATATGCAGTGTTTTGCTGCTGCAGCTCTCTGGGGAGGGCTGTTAGTTGAGTGCTCAGCATGGATCTAGAGTCTTGATTTCAGCCGGTTATATCCCATGTGGCTTTTAAAATTAAATCCCAAATTTACCTGCATATAGAGCTGCCTACAGGATATAAAAGGCTTCAGTATTAATTTCCTTATTGTTTATGAGGTAGACTTGGAAGGTCTTATTTATACTCTCTGATGTGGATGGATTGTTTCCATAACCTCTTAATCATATTACCAGAAGTTAATCTTGTGCACTAATGTAGAAAATGTATTTCAAACTTTTAAATATGCAGAAATATTGAGAGGATTACAGATGTGTATATCTGGCACATTGACACCTCCCCAACTTTATCTTCCTCTACCATTGGTCCATTTTTATATTTATGTCTTCTGATTTTGTGGGGACTGAGGATTCAATGAGAACCAAATTTATATGGCTCAAATAGTATATTTTTGAATTTAAATTACTGTGTAGAATGCTTAAAAGCTCAGAATCTTTATTTCCAGCTATTTTTATTACATATTTTAGTATGTCTGTATGGCACAGTACTCTTTAATTTTCTTTATAAATAAATTTCAAAATTTACTCTTTTTTGCAAAAAACAAACAGGAAAAAGGCAGACCAGCAGGCATTATTCCAGTTTGATGAAATATGAAAAAGAAGACATATATTTATAAACTTAGAGACAATTTTATATATATATATATATATATATACATACACATACACACACACACATATGTATATGTGTGTTTATATAAATTCAAAGGTAGTGGGAAGAAGTCAAGAGTTTTTACTGGATGGGCCTTCTTTATCTCAGTGATATCCAGGGAGGATTTTCTCTCTCTTTTTTTTTTTTTTTTTTTTTTGTTTAGTCTTACAGGACTCTAGTATATTTCTTTTTTTTATTATTTAAACAAATGGGATACATGTTGTTTCTCTGTTTGTACATGCAGTCAAGGTATACCATTTGTGTAATCATAAATTTACATAGGGCAATGTTGTTAGATTCATTCTGTTATTTTTTCTCTTCCCCCCACCCCTCCCAGCCCTATTTTCCCTCTATACAGTTCTTCCTTCCTCCACTCTTACCACCCTCCTTATCCCTAACCCTAAACCTAACCCTAACCCTAATGCTAACCCCTCCTACCCCCCATTATGTGTCCTCATCCGCTTATCAGTGAGATCATTCGTCCTTTAGTTTTTTGAGATTGGCTTATCTCACTTAGCATGATATTCTCCAATTTCATCCATTTGCCTGCAAATGCCATGATTTTATCATTCTTCATGGTGGAGTAATATTATATTGTATATATATGTATATATATGCCACAGTTTCCATTGTATATATATGCCACAGTATTTTTATCCATTCATCAACTGAAGGGCATCTAGGTTGGTTTCACAATCTGGCTATGGTGAATTGAGCAGCTATGAACATTGATGTGGCTGTATCTCTCTAATATGCTGATTTTAAGTCCTTTGGGTATAGGCCAAGGAGTGGGATAGCTGGGTCAAATGGTGGTTCCATTCCAAGCTTTCTGAGGAATCTCCACACTGCTTTCCAGAGTGGCTGCACTGAATTGCAACCACACCAGCAATGTATGAGTGTACCTTTTTCCCCACATCGTCTCCAACACCTATTGTTGCTTGTGTTCTTGATAATCACCATTCTAATTGGGGTGAGATGAAATCTTAGGGTAGTTTTGATTTGCATTTATCTTATTACTAGAGATGTTGAACATTTTTTCATATATCTGTTGATTGCTTGTACATCTTCTTCTGTGAAGTGTGTGTTCATTTCCTTAGCCCATTTGATGATTGGATTATTTGTATTCTTGGTGTAGAGTTTTTTGAGTTCTTTATAGATTCTGGAAATTAGCACTCTTTCTGAAGTATGAGTGGCAAAGATATTCTCCCACTCTGTATGCTCTCTCTTCACATTACTCATAGTTTCCTTTGCTGAGAGAAAGCTTTTTAGTTTGAATCTATCCCAGTTGTTGATTCTTGCTTTTATTTCCTGTGCTATGGGAGTCCTGTTAAGGAAGTCTTATCCTAAGCCAAGAAGTTTGAAAGTTTGGACCTACTTTTTCTTCTATAAAATGCAGGATCTCTGGTCTGTTTCTGAGGACTTTGATCCATTTTGAGTTGAGTTTTGTGCAGGGTGAGAGATAGGGGTTTAATTTCATTCTGTTGCATATGGTTTTCCAGTTTACCCAGCATCATGTGTTGAAGAGGCTATCTTTTCTCCACTGCATATTTTTGGCCCCTTTGTCTAGTATTAGAAAATTGTATTTATTTGGGTTTGTGTCCATGTCCTCTATTCTGTACCATTGATCTACCTGTCTATTTTGGTGCCAATACCATGCTGCTTTTGTTATTATTGCTTGGTAATTGTGTTGAAGATCTGGTATTGTGATACCCCCTGCTTCGATCTTTCTACTGAGGATTGCTTTAGCTATTCTGGTTTTTTTATTCTTCCAGATGAATTTCATAATTGCTTGCTCTATTTCTGTAAGGTAGAACTCATAAGTGAATTCAGTAAGGTAGCAGGTTACAAGATCAATGCTCATAAATCCAATCCATTTTTATACATAAGTGATGAGTCTTCAGAAAGAGAAATTAGGAAAACTACCCCATTCACAATAGTATCGAAAAAAATAAAATACTTGGGAATCAATCTCACAAAAGAGGTGAAAGACCTCTACAATGAGAACTACAGAACACTAAAGAAAGAAATTAATGAAAACCTTAGAAGATGGAAAGATTTCCCATGTTCTTGGATAGGCAGAAATAATATTTTCAAAATGGCCATACTACCTAAAGTGCTATACAGGATTTTCTCTTTAGAATGAAGTAGATATTTGAGATTTGAAGATGAAGAAGAACATAGAGTAAAACTGATGAAAATGAGAGAGAGTTCACAGGAATAAAAGATTTACAAGCAACATTAAGGGCCCAGCTAGAACAGAAGTTAGTGAATGCTAATGAACACAATATATAGAATTCTTCAAAAAATTCCTTTTTCAACAACTGGAGAAAAAAGTTGGTAATATATAGGAGTTACATTACTTGTGATTGTGGTAGTTTTACAAATTGATAATAAGTTGGAAAGATACTTCAGGGAGGAGAGTAAATAATGCTATAACGTGTGTAGTGATGGAAAAGTAAGAGAAAATTCAGATAGGAAAGAGCTTATAAATATAAACACATGACAGTGATTTTATTATTGAATAGATGAGTTTGCATATTATATTTATTGAGTAAGAAAATAATAATATACACTTTGAAACATCTATTTATTGACTCACAAGGTAAAATCGCATATTATTAAATTAAGCTAGTTATCATCATTATCAAAGCTTTATTATTTATTTTTGTGTTTTCTTCAAATTAAATTGCGTACAGTTCATTTTATTGTTCAGATGTAAAACAGTGTTTTCACCTTATATTTCATTTGATAATCAGCACTTAGCAATTGGATATTTAAATATAATGATAGCCACAGTTTAGTTTTCGAATTATTTTTCATGCTGGGTAATGTATATTTGACTTGAGTTAGTATTCAGTTCTCAAGGGCATGATTTTGATTGATTTTTTGATTGTATTTACTATAAAATTTGATTCAAAGGATGAATTGTTATTCCTAAGTCTGAAACTCTTTCTAGCATGATTTACTTCTAAAACTTTCAACATCTTCTGGATTCATTGTGTCATTATATCACATTAGTCCTAATTGAACAGATTCAGATTTAGAGTCTTTTGTTTCTAGATGAAACATAATTTAAATTCCAAGAAATGCAGACTGTCAGTGCCTCTTATGTTAAATGGCTAGCAAATTATGCTGATGTGTCCAAGAATAACTGGAACTTTATAACTAAAAACTTTCCCTGAAATGTTTAGGTTAGTTATGATCATAAAGTAAATTTGTAAGAAAATAGTTACATTAGATACTGCTCTCAAACTCAGAGAACTTGTAGGACAAATAATAGTCTTTGCTCCTCCAGAGCCTTAAATTTCATTGCTGCCTTAAACCCATGTTGTGCATATAGAAAAAAAGAGAAGTATATAAGTAAAACTTAAATGTAACAAGCTATAAAAAATACACCACACATATACATAAATCACTACAGCCTCCTTTTCCAATAGTGCTTCTTTTTATTAAATTTTCTTCCCTAATTATCAAGCTTCTATGAACATCAAAATCACACATTACAAAATTGTTTACTTTTTTTTCCAAAAGAACCAGTAGAGAGTTGAATCAAACTTAAATGACTCTCTGTAGTTTTGACTCTATTTACTTTTCACTTCCTAGCATATAGCCTCTCTTCTTAGAACTAGATATCAAGAGCCAGTAATTATAACAGAAATTATGGGCCTTATGATAATATTTAGATATTCAGAGATATATTCCAAGTCAACTCAGGTAAAGATAACAATAAGTCTTCCAGAAAAATAGAAAAAAAAATCACTTTAAAAAATCTTTTTCTTGTTTGCTACTCAGACTTGATTATTGAGATTTGAACTTTCTCTTCTATTGATGTTTAGATAAACAGAGACTTAACTGTAAAGTAACATGATGTAGCAGGCACTTTTCTAAATATAATCAGCAGTAAGCAAACTTTTGTGATTATTTTGACATTGTCTAAAAACATCAGTGACATTAATTTATGTGGGGCATATAATAAGGAAGGCTAAAAATAATATTTGTTTAAACACGGTGTAGCATAAAACTACTTTTTACATCACACATGAATGACCCTATTAATCTAGTTTGGAAGGTGCTTATATAATAGATTTCTTCCCTCAAAAATAAAATGGTACTAAACAGCCCAGTTGTGCTGTAGGGGCATCAATATAATATAGTTATTTTGGAGAAACTACAATTGTATCATGGTACAACAATACTGCCTTTAAAAAGTAAACATCAAAAAAATCATAATTTGAAGTTTAAATTTGTATTCCACAGGGCTTCACAGGCCTTCATTTGGTCCTACCAAAGTTTTCATAGATTTCAGCATTAAATAGTTTGCTTTGGGAAAAATATTTGAGAAGTGTATTTTTTGAGAATTCAATGTATTTTGGTACATAGAAGCAATTGAAATAGAAGCATTCATAATTCTTTCCATTATTCTTCCTATCTAACTTACAGAAAATAAAATTTATGAGATGTCCTTTTTCTAAGTTTGCAAAAAAAAAAAAAAGTTCAGCTAATTTGGAAACCACTGTGAGTGTACCTCAAAAAAATAAAAATAGCACTGGTGGGAAATCTTACTACTGGATATATAAGGAAATGAATCTAGCATCTCAAAAATATAAACTATACTCCTGAGTTTAGGAGTATAGTGCAATCACTTACTCAGGATGTGGATTCAACTGACTGTCAGTGGAAAAATGGATAAAGAAAATGTGGTATATGCACACATTTGGTTACTGTTCCCTCATAAGAAAGAATGAAATCCGGTCTTTTTTGTCATGAATGGACTCAGAGGTTAGTCATTAAGTAAAATAAGCAAGAAACAGAATGACAAAAACTGTATTATCTCATTCAAATGAGATTATGATTCTGAATCTAAAAAACTGATCTCTTAAAAGTTAGACTTGAATGCTGGTGTCTAGAGGCTAGGAAGGGCAGAAGAGATGGAGGAAGGGGAAGTTGGTCAACAGAGTGTGACAGAGAAGAAGAAAAAGGACTTGTGTTCTACATCAGAATAGGGCAAATATGGTTAATAATGTTTCATTGTGTATTGCAAAGTAGTTAGAAGAGAGGATTTTGGATGTACTCATCATAAAGAAATGATAAAAGTTTAAGGTGTTGGACATGATAACTACCCTGATTTGATTATCACATAAAGAGTACATGAATCAAAACATTACACAGTATCAGATTAACATGTACAATTATTATGTGTCTTATCAAATTAGCCTCTGTCAAATATAAATGTTTCATTTTTCATAATATCTTGTGGATGTTGGTATGTTGTTTTTCTGGTTTTGCTGTGAACCAGCAAACTTGATAATCATTTCCATTTACCTGAAGTTTACCAGTACTTTCCCCTTAAGAATTCTGAATTCCGGTCTTTTTTTACTTTTCACTACTCCTTAGGTACTATTTGCCAAATAGAAGTTTTCTCTCATATATTCTTAATGTCTTCTCATTCTATATTTTATCAACTTGCTTTTCTAGACAATTAAATTTGTCTCTGATTAAAATACATGTTCACTCCAATTTATGAAGATTATAGTTCTGTATTATTCTATGTCTTACAAGAGAGTGTTAGTGAACATTTGATTCTTGATTATATCAGACCTCCGTATAAAGTAACTAAATCCAACTAGTACCCATTTAGTGGTTTTATTTTGCCTCTTATTATAAGGATGATTTATTTTTTTAATGAAAACTTGACATAACAATTTATTAAAATATTTAACCATGTTTTTTACATGTTTTTTCTAGTTGAAATAATTTTACAGAAAATGTTATTAATATCTCAGTTGCAGTGGAAATATTACAATATTGTAATTTTTGCAATAACAATTACAAATAATCTATAAATCTAAATTACACTAATTTTCATATACTTCTACTTTTTAAAAATTATCATGGGCTATGTTCCCAGAGGAAGTACAGGAAGACACAGTCCCTGATCCCAAAATCTGCCACCACCAGAAACTTGCTCCCCAGAAATTCCCCTTCTGTCTGGCCAGACCCATGGAAGACAGGAGGCAGCTCTCTGACAGCTCTGGGATAGGGCACTGGCTGAGGGATTCCTGTCATTCCAAGAGTGCTTAGCTGTCAAACCCAACACTGCCTGCCCTCATCAGAGCAAGGCTAGACTCACATAGTATATCACACCTTCACTGCAACAGTGGAGGATAGAGTGTCCTGTACCAGGCCCAGCAAGTGAGAACCTAGACATGCCATCCCCACTTGCTCACTGGCTGCACACCTACAGGACCAGTCTTGTGCTGGTGCACTGTCTCCTGTCCTTGCTTCCCCATTCAGAGACCCAGGGAGGCCCGCCCACTGCCCTGCTCCAGCCCTCTGCCCTGCTCCACCCTTGGTGGCATGTGGGGCATTCATATTGGGGCCAGCACCATGGCCCAACTTTCTAGAGAAGAGTACCTCCAAGGAGAGATGGGCCTATCCCTGTATTGGAGGCAAAGGTACCACAAGCCAAAACCCCAATGTATCATCCTAGTCCCCACTTGTTCCATGCCCCAAGAGCTGCCCTCTACCGACCAGTCAGAGACTGCACAGCCCTCCCTCTGCCCCCAACCTCCACTGGACTCCAGCTCGCCTGTGCAGCCATCCTGGCCTTAATATGTTTCTCCTAAAGTTGGATTGGCTGCTGGCATTTCTACATCCAGCCTTTCCTAACCACTGCCATGGGTACTTCTCAGGGCAAGCTTTGTCCTTCACACCTCTCAGGGATCTGCCAGCAGCTTCCTGCATGAAACCCTATCACAGTACCAGCTGACTTCCCTATGTTGATTGGCCACTCGGGGCCGCCCAGTCCCGCGGAAACACTCGCAGCTCATCCTGCCACCATCCTGCAAGAGAATATTGTTGGTTGAGTCCAATGCCTCCTAGGTGCTTGCCCAGGGTCCTGAGGAATGTTCAGTATTTTCTGGGAGACCTGGACATTTCCTCCATCCTCTATATGACACATCTAGTGAAGAAGATGCTGTTCTCTGCTGCACCTTCCACCAATTCCTGCAGCACAGACCATCAAATTATCAAACCAGATGCCTTATACAGCACAGGAGCAGGAAGTTGCTGCTTGCCAGTAGCACCAAGGCCTATCCAAGATTACTGCCCAGGGAAGACTGAGACTACCCACTGAGCCCCTGAAGACAGTGACCAAGGGGAGCCTGAGAAAGCAGAAGACCCTGAAGATAGAAAATCAGAAAGGGTGCCCATGTCACTGGAGGAGCAAGATGTGCCTTCAGGCCCTTGGTGTCACACGATTGCCTGCCTTCCTTTGTGCCCAGGCCTGGGGCTCAGCAGGGAAACCCAGAGCTCCCAAGACAGAATTGACATCTCCTAGGCCACCCCTATGAGCTCCTGCCACAAAAGAAATGCCATCAGCAGCTCCCACAGCTCCACTTGAGGTCTCCCAGCCCTGAATAGGAGGGCTCCAGGCCTTTCCAACTGTGAGGTGCCACTGGTATGCTCTTCATCCCCAGGAGTCCACCAAAGAAGGCCCATTGTGAGAAGGTGGCAGAAGGCAGGGTGGGACAGTCTGACCAGGAAGAAGGGGGTTCATCTATGGCAGACACTGGTAGGCCACAGAAACGGAAGTTTCCTCTGCTGCTGCGCCACCAAGGGGAACCTCTGAGGCTGTCACCACCTCACCACTGAGGACCTAAACTGGGAGAAGGAGAAAGTTTCTGCAGCACATCAACTGTCTTCTGATGGGTGAGACCCACGCCATCTGGGACAGCTGTACCATGACCCCCCATGACCGTGCGTGGGCACCCTCTTCATTGGGAGGGGCCAAGTCTCTGGCATAAGTGGACTTAGCCAGACATTGCCCCACCATCCCAGCACTGCCACCACCTCCCTGAAATACCCTCCCTGGCTCGGGGCTCAAACTGCCTTAGCTTCTCCTTCCCCAGTGAAGCAGCAGGCCGGCCAGAATCACGCCACACTTTCTTCATGATGACACCCTCAGGGCCCTCAGGGAGGTGAGGCTGGCCCTTGCCATGGTGTCCCCAGCACGCTCTTGCTGTGGCCAGCAGTCAGCAGAAACCACCCAAGTGTGACGCGCCCACTTGTCTCTGCCCTCACGCACAGCTGGGCATCACCGGCAGTGCCTGGAGGGAGGGAGGATCTCCGGGGACTCATCTCTGGAGCCAGGCCTGCCAACGCCCACCAGCTTCCACAGACAGCATCCACAACCAGGTCACAGATCAGATGCTGTCTCCAGAGAAGCAGCTTCCTGCATCCATGGCTGGTGTCCCCCGAGCCCACCTGAGCCTGGTGTCCACAGCAGGAGTCCACCCAGCCCACCTGAGCCTGATGTCCATGACTGGTGTCCACCCAACCTGTCCTGAGCCTGGCATCCATGGCTGGATTCCACCCAGCCCACCTGAGCCTGGTGTCCATAGCCGGCATCCACCCAGCCCAGACCCTCGGTGGGCAGGGACCGCCCTCCTGTGGTCCCTCTGGGCACCCGCCCAGCCCCCCAAGGGCCTGCTGGCTGGCTCCTGTGAAGATGAGCAGCTGTCTCCATTCATGATGGATTATTTCCAGTGTCCAGGCTGGCAGGGAGGGAACCGTAGGCATCTGCCCAGGTAGATGGTGGGCAAAGAATGCAGGCTGTGCTCATGCCGAGAGGCAGAGTGACCATGATGTCCAGTCTGGAGCCGAGGGAAAAGTTGGGGGCCCGGTGAGCACCAGGGCCCTCAGGAGTCTCTGGAGATGGTTCAGAAGTGGGGGCCATGGGGCAGCTGCCCGGTCCAGTTGGGTCCCTCCCCAGGCAGGGCAGAGAATCAGTGACCTGGGGCAGGCCCAGGGAGGTCAGGGTACTGGGTGTGCCCAGAGAGGGCTTTCCAGCAGAGGAGGGGGTGGGGAGAGCAAGGGGCAGCTGTGGCCATGCCACGTGGGCTGAGCTGACCAGCCAGCCCTGGGGCAGTGCCGCCCACTCTGCCTTCACCCCACTACCTCCTGCAGGGGAAGAGCAATGCCCTTTTGTCCCAGGAAATAAAGCGTGTTTGCTGTTCTTCCCACCCCTGCTGGGCGGGATTTCCTGGGGCCAAAATGGTGCATGGGAGCAGACCCGCCTGGCCATACCGGGCCTCCCTGCTCTGGGGCACGCACAGGGCCCTCCCACCTGGGAGCCCTCCCATCACGTTCTCATGCCAGGCAAAGGTCATAGGAGCAGGTCGTAGGAGCTGGCCCACCTGGCTCCCACATTCTGAGGCTGTCTTGGTGACCTAGAGCCTAGTACTCCGTCTCCGACAGAGTCAGCACTTCTGGGCCATCATATGTAAAGTTTCCCCATCTGCAAATAAGAACACAGAAGGTCAACCTGGCAGCCTTCCCTTCAGCACACTCTGCTGCTCTGTGGCTGCTCCCCTGTAAGGACACACTGGCTAAGTGGAGGGCAAGCCAGTGAGCCCCCTCTGAGGGCCTTGTAGAGCTGGTTCCTGTGTTTCTCCATGATGGACCTGGTCACATGTGACCCTCTGGGATTCAGGAGGCCTTCCAACACAAGGATGTCACCTGGCTTGCTGCGGTTCTAAGAGAACCATCTAGAACAACTGCAACAAACTCTAAGATCCATCCTGGCCTCAAGGCTCAGGGGCCAGGACTGTGGGCTTTTCAGATCCGCCAGCGCTGGCCTGGGCTCCTGCCAGCTCTCACTGCTCTATAATTTAACCTAAATGATCAATTAAATCCAGATAATTTTTAAACAAGCTGTAATAACAGTTATGTAATTTCAGTACTACATATAATTTTCCTAACAACTTTATCAAGGGAAATGGCTCACCAGGACATACCATCTGCCTTTTGGGAAACTGTCACCTCTGGAGCTTTGAGCCCAGTGCAAAGGTGGTCCTCAGTGTGTGAGGTGGAGGTGGGGACTCTGCAGGAGAGGCAGCTTCCCGTCTGAACTCTGCAGCCCTCCCCAGTTGCTGCTCAGCCCTACAGGTGCAGATGGCCTCACCATCTGACACTGCTGGGAGGCAGTAGCTCTTCGTGTGTGATTTAGTAAAGAAGTAAATTAATTTGCCTGCCCAATTATGCAGCAGTTACCTCTCATCACAGCTTTGCTGGGTAACAAGCAGCCCCTCAGACACTGAGAGTCCAGAAGTAAACATTCAGCTTTGCTCATGCGTCCATGGTCTGCTGTGGGTCAGTGGCAGCTCTGTTCACTTCTCCCAGGCTCTCTGGGTCTGGCCTCAGTTGAGAAGATCCACTGTCCTCCGGTAGGCTGGCCAGGCACACTGTTAAAGGGCAAGAGTGGAGTCCTGCGTCAGCATTGTGACAAAATGCCTGAGTAAGCACCTTAAGAACAGGGAAGCTTCATTTTGATTCACAGTCTCCGTGGCTCCAGTCCATGGCAGCTGGGAGGCAGAGGGAGGGGCCCAGGCCCCCATCCCCTCCCAAGCTTGCCCCCACCTGTCCTCCTCCCACTTCTACCTCCAGACGCCCACCTCCCTCACACCGCAGGCTGGCTTCCATGCCCCCAACTCTGCCAGGTCTCCATGGTAGCAGGAGCCGCATGAAAGGCACAGGTCCTTTCCAAGCCCGGCTGCCCCCTGGGCAGCTCCCCGGCCACCGTGGCCTCAGGCTGAAGGGGTCCATGATGGGCAGGGCAGAGGGCTGGAGGGCAGGAGACAGTCCCCATGTCCCCCCATTACAAGGCCTGGGGGCAGTCAGGAAATGGATCTGGAGTAGCTGAAGCAGGAACTGGGTTGATGGTAGCTGCTGAGCACGTGGGAGAGGAAAGGAAGACACAGGTATGGAGAGGCCAGTCAGCTGCGAGCGAGCCCGAGGCAGCGGTGGCCCCGGCGCCTTCTGAGGCTTCAGCAGAATCCACCCATGGGCTGCTGTCAGCTGCGGTGAGCCTCCGTGTTCCCAGGAGCTCCATCCCTGCTTCTGTCTCCCTGTGGCCATCTTGTCCTGTGCACGTGACTTTGTCCAGATTTCCCATTCTTATACGGATTCCAAGCACACTGGATCAGGGCCACCCAACCTCAGGGTGGCCTCGTCCTAATGATATCCTCAATGCCCTATTTCCAAACCAGGTCCTGGTGTTAGAACTCCAGCCTGTGGGCTCGGGGGACAGAACTGACCACAGTAGCCAGTTGGGAGCCTGCAACCCTGGGAAGGTCCCCTGCGCTCTGTGGAGGCTGCCTCCCTTGTCTGAATTGTGGACTTGTTCCACCCAAGGTCCTGAGGATTTCAGAACACTGTGAGCTGGTCCACATTGGCGGAACTCGGCATATCAGCACCGGTACTACCAATGGCAGTAAGAACGCAGCCCGCTTTATCCACCCCATCTAAGCCCCTCTCTGCTCCATGTCCTGCCCTAGAATCCCTTCCATGCCCACAGCCAGGCCCAGGAGGGCGTCTGCTCCCCATGGCGCCCAGCAGCTGAAGCCTCTCCACATCTGCAGCTACCTCCTCATCCAATGCAAGACTGGGAGGGGCTCAGAACACCTGTGCTGTGGTGAAATTCCCAAGATTCCTCCTTAAACGCAGCAACAAAGCTTTCATTAATTCTCCATAGTGTAAATGTTCCCACAGGCTCCAATTACAGGCTCCTGTGGAACTGAGTTTTCCCAAACAAGCACCATTTAAATTTGAATATAAAACTCATGGCTCAGCAGGGCTGCTGGGATTCCCAAGAGTTAGTCCTGGACAAGAGAGCAGCCTGGGCCCTGGGTCCTCCTCCCATGAGCCCCTCCTTTCCCTGAGATACCCCTACCCTGGGGTCCCCTTCCCACTGGGTTCCTCAGCACTACCGTTATCATCATCATCACCATCACCACCCTCGCCATCACCACCACCATCACCATCATCACCACCATTATCACCACCACCATCACCATCACCATCACCACCACCACCACCATCACCACCATCACCACCATCACCACCATCACCATCATCATCACCACCATCATCACCACTATCACCACCATCACTAATCATCACCATCATCACCATCACCACCATCACCACCACCATCATCACCACCATCACCACCATCATCATCACCACCATCACCAATCATCACCATCACCACCATCACCATCACCATCATCACCACCACCACCATCGCCACCATCACCATCATCACCACCACCACCATCACCACCATCACCACCTCTACCTTCACCACCATCACCACCATCACCACCACTACCAACACCTGCACTGTCATCATCACACATGCACAACAGCCCACCCTCTCTCTCCAGTTTTATTTTGGGTCCTCTGGCCACAACAGGAGCTTCTCAAAACCTGCAGGTGCTGCCATCAGTACAACTCCTGATCCATACGATAAGCTGGAGCAGAGAGTGTGGGTGGGTGTGTGGAGCAGGGTCAGAGGGCAGAGTGCCCTTCGCACAGTCCCCTGCAGGAGGCAGTGCAGCTGGCTCAGCTCCCTGTCCACCGAGGAAGACAGCATCCATTTCCTCCTCTTGTACCAATGTTTCTGGAGGAGCCAGTATTCCACATCCACTGGTGGAGCTAAGATGGGACAATGCTCAGCTCTAGGAAGAGTCCACAGCCCATCCCCCTGTTGGCACATCCCAAGCCCAGGGTGGGTTCCAGGGTGGCCCTCAGCCCACATCAGGGCAAGGCAACTTCTGCATGGACGTTTCTAGAAGGTGGCAAACCTGCTCTTCTTCCTTTGTGTTTGCAAGTCTGGTGGGATATGGTGAGGAGTTCTGGGTTGTTTTCACCAACAATGGGGAGCCAGGCAGAGCAAAGCTCTGGGTGGGGATGCCAGCATCCTTGGTGCCACCTGAACCTCCGCAGAAGCACAGCCTGCTCCTGCCTTCTCTGAGTCGGGTCCCGTCATGCACCAGCGTCTCTGCTGCCCGCCTCCTTCCCGTGGTGACTTTCCTGGAAAGGTCCCAGCCAGTCTGGCTTCCGCAGGGCTCAGAGATCACCATGTCCACTCAGCTGTGAGCTGATGAGCCACCCACTTCTATGACATGGTGCACAGGCCAGCATCAGCTGAGTCACCTGTGGGATCCACAAGCAGTGGCCCCTCTCAGGCCTGGGCTGCCCCGCCCCCCGACCAACTGTGCTGGCACGTTGGCTGGGATTCTCAGGCCAAAAAGACCCGTGCTCCTTACCTCCTGTGTCTCCGGGGTCTGTCCTTGGAGACTGAGCTGAGCCTGCTGTTCCTGGGGAGCAGGCTGGGATGGACACTAGCTCCTTGAACATTAGGGGTGGAACTTGGAGGCCAGTCCCCGGCTCCCATTTCCAGGCCCTCTGCAAGGAGCTGTGGTTGACTGTCCTCCTGGCCACATGGAAGTTTGGAGATGGCCTCAATGTGCCCACAGACTCTTGGGCTAGAAGCCAGTCCCCTACCCAGCAGTGACCCAGCAGCAGGAACTTTAAGAGTTGGGCGCCTCAGGGGGTGATGGGCACGGACCCACCCTCTGAACTTTCCTTATGCAGTGTCCAGCTTCAGGTTCTGTGTGTGGAAATAGCGCCCAAGGCACAGGGTCTCCCTGTCCCTGGGTGGCTCTCCCAGTTCAGAAGCCCTGGTCCACACCCACTCCTCAAACAGAGGCCAGGGTCTCCGTCTCTGACGTGCTCACAAATCAGAAGGGGAGATGACCGGCGAGATGGGAGGTGTCCAGGCCAGCCCACCCTCACGCCTGAGACACCCACTCAGCCTCCCTGCTCTTTGGTCCTGTTACTGCCCCATCAGGAGGTGCCTCCCCCAGGTGGCCTGCATCCCACTGCCTTTAGGTCTCCTAGTCACCAGATGTGTCTGTCCTTGGGGACAAGCAGGGATAGCGATGGCATGCGGCCGCAGAGAGGAGCTCATACTGGCCACGTGCATGCTTCAGGCCTGGCTCTGTGTCTCCTGGAACATCGCCTGGACATTCTGGCTGTGTCCCTCTGGCCCCAAGGCCAAGGTTGGGCCTCACTCTGCAGCCCGGGGATCTGGAGGAGGGGCTTCTCTGCACAGGGCCTGTCCTCCTCTCGACTCTACTGGGGGAGCAGGCGGAGCCTTGCTTACCCGACCCCTTCCTCTTCTCGGAATTCCAAGGACATCCCGGCCTTTCCCCCAGTGCGAGCACCTCTCCAGCTTGCCAGAACTGGGCATAGACGGCAGCAGGTCACCCCTCTGTCCCCAGGGCCCTCAGCAGGGCTCAGCAGGGCTCGGACCTGGTGGGTGGCCTGCTCTGCCAGCCCAGGCCACGCGGAGGCGTGTCCTGAGGAGAGGCAGGGCAGAGGCCACTGAACCGCCTCCCACACGTGGTCCCAGCGATCCTCACACAAGGCTGTCACTGGTGTGCGCAGGGCCAGGGGCTCCTGCAGGCCCTCACTGCTCAGCCTGCCCCAGGACTCCTCTGGGCCCGGCAGACCCAGGGCACGTCTGTGGTCAACGCCGGAACCAAAGCCCACAGACTCACGAACAGGGGAGACCTGCATCTGGCGTCCGGGTAGCCAGAGCTCCCACCCAGGGTCCCACCCTGCCCCCATCGCAGGACCCAGCCTGGCTCCCTGCCCCCTGCGCCCAGCAGCAGGCTCTGGGCTTCTGGCAGGAGACATGGAGAGGCTGGGCGGCGGCAGGGCGGCCATATGCTGCCTCCCGAGAAGCGGTTCCTCAAGCGCTCCAAGCACCCTCTTCCTGCCAACATGCAAGCCCGGCTCCCCTCCGCACTGGCCCAGATGCCCGGCTGAGGGAGGAAGCAGAAACAGAAGCAGCGAGGGATGCGCTGGGGCGGGGTTCTCGCCAGGAGGAAGAAGCGGTGCCAGAGAGCAGCTCCATCCTGGAAGGTCACCTGGAGGGGGTCATGTTTGCTGGATAAGCAGCGACTGTGACAGCCATCCTCAGCTGTGGTCAAGGGGCCAGGCTCCGAAGGCCTCTACCCAGCGTCCCCAGCCAGGGCTGTCTCAGAGGGCGCACGTGGGCCACTGGCCCCTCAGGAGCACTTGATCTTAGCTCCCCTGGGGAAAGGCTGCCAGGTGAGGGTCAGGCCCAGCAGCTCTGTGTGGGCTGTAGGGAGCCTGGGCGGCCTAGACACAGGGACGGCCCTACCCAGGCTCCCTGCTGCCAGGCGTGGTCCTGTGGTGGGTTCTGACCCTGGGCGAGGCAGGCACAATGGCTTCCCTCCCAGCCAGCCAGGGCTCAGTCGGGGCTGCCCTGCAGCAGGGGACAGAAAACCCCCGAGGGGCCTGGGTGGCACCGCAGCATGCCCACTCCTGTAGCTCGGGAGCACAGGCTGGAAGTCCAGGCCTGGCCAGGCAGGGCCCCAGGCCACACCCAGGCAGCAGCGGCCCCTGCTTGCTCTGCAGTGGCCTGGCCAGGCGCTCTTGCCAAGGCCAGGGACCTCAGGGATGGGCTCCAGCTCTGGTGGGCTCTGTTGGGGCCCTGGGTCTGGGGATGATGTCCAGGAAAGGCACCTTGGCCCCTAGGCTCAAAGGCACCCCATGTAGAGAAAGCGTCTGTCTAAGCTGAGGGGCGTGACTGGAGTCCAGGAGGGCCCAGGGCCAGTGCAGGTGGCAGGGAGGCAGGGCATGTGGCAGGAGGGAGGAGGGCAGCTGCCTGGCCCTCACGCCCTGTCCTATGGAGGCTGCCCCCTCAGGAACTCCTCCTGCATTGGGCACTTTGTCCCAGACTCCATTGGAGGGCCCAGGCTGGCCAGCAGAGCCCTGGGTGCGGCTCTCTTTCCTCCCAATGGGGAGGATGAGGCTCTTGGGCTGACCCCAGGCTTCAGATGGGAGGAGGGAGGCAGGCTGTCCTCTCCCGGTGGACTGAGCTCTGAGCTCCAGGCTTCTGGGCTGCTTGCTCTGCGGCTGGCTGCAGACCCTTCCTGCAAGACCCTGCCCGTGCGGCGGCTCCCCACCCCGGACCCCACTACCATCCCCCTCACCGTCCCTGCACCCTCCGCCCTCTCTTGACCCCTCCCAGCCTTGTGATGGTTATCCTGCTGCCCTGTGGGAGGGACCGACTCTTGGCCTCTGCTTCTCCCTTTATCTCTGAACCTCTGCACGTGGGGAGAGGCTGCACCCATCCAGAGCAGCGGCAAGCCCTCCTGGCACGTGGGCACACCCCAGGCAGACCCCGCAGCACTGAGAGAGGTGGACGGATGACGTGAGCTCAGAGAGACATGTGGACGCTGATCACCCACTGCAGCAGCTCAGAGCAGCCCCCAGGTACCCCAGATTGCCACGGCCAATCTGAGGCTAGCACAGACTGCCTAAGGGAGAGACTGGTGAGCTGGCACGCACAGAGCCTCCCGTCAGTGTCCCCAACACTGACTGTGGGCCGCCGGGCAGCAGGCTCCCAGCAGCGACGGGCAGCCCTGGGGCAGCAGAGGCCAGGTGGAGTGTGGGGGCTCAGGTCACTAGGACCATCACAGACTCCAGGAGACAGAGCCTGGCACACAGGGGCACAGGTCAGCTGTGGGGAGTGAGAACCACCCCACCAGGGCTGAGCTTGGGCAGCCAGCCCAGGCCCCACCCCTGGGCATGGAACCAGACCCACCCTTCCCGCATCCTTTGGGCTTTGACATGCCAGGGAGAGTCAGGGGTGCCGCTTGGCCTTGTCTGGTGGCAGAGGGGGTTAGCAAGAGAACATCCTGTCTCCTCGTGGCTCCAGGACGATGCTACAGCCCCAGCCATCAGGCCTGACCTCAGGAAGACCAGGGAGACGGGGCAGGAGGACCCCTGTGCCAGATCAGCCACGGAGCCAGGACTGCAGGGATGGTGAGTAGAAGGCTTGGGTCTGTGAGGCACACTGCTGCGCTGGACAGGCACGGTGCTCTCAGGGACAGGAAGAGGAGGTACGTGTGGCAGACGCCCAGCACCGTCAGCCCCTCCAGGTCAGAGGGCACACCCAGCTCCCGGGCAGCCCACACCACAGGAAACATCTTCAGCCCCGCTTCCTTCCTGCAGAAGACCAAGAAGTAGGTCTGTCACAGAGAGGAGGCTAGCCCACCAGAGAGACAAGGCTAGCCCACCACGGAGAGGAGGCTAGCCTACCACAGAGAGGAGGCTAGCACACCACAGAGAGGAGGCTAGCCTACCATGGAGAAGAGGCTAGCTCAGCACAGAGATGACGCTAACCCACACAGCCAGGCTGATGTCACCCCACCACACCCAGGCACAGGGTCTCATGAGTTTTCATGGTAAAACAAACTTAATAATATTAACTCAATAAAAATAAGAATCCAGGTGATGACAGACTAACAGCATATGCAGGGAGAGGGTGCAGAGCCGAGAAACCTAATGGAGCTGTGGGGCTCCCTAGGGACCCAGGAGCAACCTCAGGTGCAGAAAGCCCCCTGCTCAGAGTTCCAGACGCTGCCTCCACACACAGGGCAGCTTGTGCTGCCACAGAAGCCCGCATACCTGGGACCGCCAGGGCCAGGCACTGCCTGCTCGGCCTCACCGTGATGGCCTCGTCTGGGGCAGCGCTTGCGGCTACAGCATGGGGTGGAATACCCCATGGGGTGGAATACCCCAGAAGGGTGCGATTGGGCACCTGCACCCAGGACCAGCAGAGCAGGACCTTCAGTCTGCAGCTGGGCACTCGGCCCTGCCCCCAGGCTGGGGTGGCCAACTGGACCCGCTCCTTCCAGAGGTTCAGGAAGGGTTGGTGGATCCTGGGACCAGGCTGGCTCTTCCCAGAATGGGGTGTCCCTGTGGAGAGCAGCCCAGCGGGCTGTGGGCAGGGGTGGGACAGGCTGCCAGAGACCCTAGGAACTGTGCCCACCATCCAGCAAACTCCCAGCCCAGCACATGGCCCTGGCCAGCTGGTCAGAGCCACCTCAGCTTGGCCCACCCGCAGACTCTGCCGGATCTGGAACATTGTGGGTCTGCTGGGGGAGAACATCATCCCCCAAACCCACATCCCGTGTGGCACCCAGCACCTGTGCAGGCCTTCCTGGAAATGGGGCCTGCCCCTCCAGCAGGGTCTGAAGGTGGGGCTGCCCTGGACTTACGGTGGATCCTGACTCCAACAGGCAACCTTACAGATAAGAGCGAGGAGCCAGAGATTCGAGTCTGGGAAACAGAAGGAGACGTGGATCTGGTGGGGCACCAGCAGCAAGAGGCCTGAGGAGGCTTGCAGGTGGTGACCCTCCTCCCTGCTGTCTGGAGAAGGTGCAGGCCACATGGAGAAGCCAGGAAGTGAAGGCCCCAGCAGGCAAGCCCAAGCGGGGGCAGAACGAGGTCGGGCAGTCCAGGCGGGGGGGCTGTTGGGGTTCTAAGAAAGAACAGCCGGCTGCTGTGGTGATGTGGGCAGAGCAAGAGCCCGCATGTCCCCACACCCTGCACCCCCTCCACCCCTGGCCACGGGCGCCCTCTGCAAGGGCCACGCGGCTCCTGTGCAGGTGCCGACGCGCCCAGAGACCTGAGCACTCCGCACACCCTGCACACAGGATGCACCTGCCGCAGCTGTGGACAGCGCTGAGGCCACAGCTGAGGGAGTCTGACTCTGTGAATGGGACAAAGGAGACGCTCCGGGCCCACCTGAGCTCCACTCCTCCCTGCAGCGTGAGAACCAGGTTCAGGACGTGCCTCTGCCCCGCTTGGCCAGGCCGCATGCTGGAACACCAGCACCAGGTTAATTGCTCCATAATGGACCACGTGTTGATGTCTGGGAACAATCGGCAACTCGGCGACTGTTCTCTGTCCGCAGGTTGAGATTTGATTACTTTTTTATCACTAAATTTCTTTCCCTGCTTGTCCTGTTACACTAAATCTCTTTAAATCTTAATAGACTGTGGCTTCTCCCGGCAGCTCAGGCCACTGATAACCAGGCCTGGGACTCACGGGCCCCAGGGCCAGCAGCGCAGCTGGGCTCAGCAGGTCTGGGGAGGGTGGGACGAGGCAGATGCGACTGGGTGGAGGGGCTTCTCAGGCCCGAGGCCCAGGAAGGAGGACCCTGCCATCTGCAGAAGCAGTCTGGGCTGCTGCCTCTCCTCCCAGGCCCCCCGCGTGCCGCCCTGCCTCCCACCCGTCTGCCCATCCACCTCCCGGCCCTCTGCACTCAGGCCACCTTGGGAGGCCCTCTGCCTGCAGAAGTCCAGCCCCAAGTCCAGCAGGGCACAGGGGGCTTGGGGCAGGTGGGAAGGCTCAGGAGTCAGAGGGGAGGAGCGTCGCTGGTGGGGGCGCCGGCTGGGCTGCAGTGGGGTGTCTGGGAGCCGTCTGGGCCTCTTCCACTCCAGACTCTGAAACAAGCTCAGAACTGCACAAAGCACGGCCAGTGTGTGTGGCAGGAAGGGACCAAGGCTCTGCCTGCACCTGAACCCCAGGACGGTCAGCACCGCAGGTGTCGCTGGGCCCGTGCGGGCTGTGGTGCTGCACAGCTCTGCAGAGGCGGGCTCCGTGGTGCCCATGGGGCAGGCGGATCTGGCCCCAGTAGGCACCCTCCCTGGGGGACCCAGGCTGCCAGCACATCGCCACCCCAGCCCCGGCACCAGCAGAGATCTCTAGCCCAGAGATGACACAGGCTGTGTCCACTCAACCCATCGCCAGAGCTGACCTCAGGGCCCACCCAACAGCAAGGACCAGAGATGCCCAGGGGGCGAGAGCCAGAGCCCCGGTGGGCAGCAGATGGTCACTGTGCAGAACGCAGAGCACAGAGGCTTCGAAGGCAGGGAGGGAACACCAGCAGGACGCAGGAGGCATTGCAGGGATGGCCACCTGGCCCCGTGCCAGGTGACCAACAGGACAGGAGACCTGGAAGTACTTTGGGGAGGGCAGGAGGAGCCAGCCCCACACGCTGACCGCCGTGTTCATGTCCGTGGGCGGACTCTTCCCCAGGATGTCATGGGCCTCCAGCAGCAGAAGCCAGTGGTGGGGTCGGCCCAGAGCGTCTCAGGGTGCTGTCCTGGGTTAGGCCCGGCGACCTCTGTCACAGGCCGGGGCTGTGGGGAGTTTGCAGGGAGCCTCAGGGAAGATGCTGGCCCCTTGGCCAGGAGGCAGCCCCCAGGGCTGGGGCTCAGGCCAGGGACGCTGCCCCTCCAGGGACCCGTGGGCCTCAGGGAGGGCCATGTCTGGAGGAGAGTGACCTCCCTGCTCTCAGAGAGAAGAAAGCGGGTGACAAAGCAATTTGCATTTCAGCGGCTCTCGGGTCTGCAGGCGAGGCCTGGGTGTCCCTGGCACAGCTGGCACACACCCAGGACCTCTCCCTCCGTCCAGCTGCGGGTCTCAGCCGGCCACGAAATGTTACATGTGGTGCTCAGCATCTAGTTGGTAGCTGCACGTGATTCTGTCCTTTGGTGGAATAAAGCGAAAGGCCCACACTCAGCTGACCACATGGTGAGATGACCCCAGTGGCTCGGACCTCACATGGGGCCTGTCCTGTGAGTCCGTCCCTTTCCCTGTCCCTCCTGTCCTGAGTCTGTCCTTTTCCTGTCCCTGTGAAGACACTCGTCTTTGCACTCAGTGTCCACTGGGATCACCCAGCTCGGTCTCACCTCGAGATCTGCAAATCGACTACATATTCAAAGGCCCCGTGTCCACAGGCCTCCCCATGCCTGAGTGAGGCTCACACACATCTTCAGGGGCACCACGTGGTCCTCGTCCACCATGGCCTTCCCCAGCTGCGTGGAGTCAAGGAGCCCACAGAGGAGTAGAGGCTCAGGGCCACTGCCCAAGACACTGGAGGGCAGGAATCCAGGCTGCAGGGGTCACCAGATGGAGCCCAGGAGGGGCCTGTCTCTAGACCCACCCTAGGGCCCCTGGCTCAGACCTGGGATCAGGGCGATGAAGGTGGGTCCCCAGGGCCGGGCCCAGGAACTGGCCAGCCTAGAACAACCAGGGCTGCTCCCTGGACACCACAGAGTTCAGTCAGGCTGGGAGGGCCATAGGGCAGCACAGCCCAGTGACCCTAGAACATTCCGCAGAGATCCAAGGAGGTCCTAGCCTTCACAGCAGGGCTGTTGACTCTGCTGCTGGCCACTGTGGACCCACCTGAAGGACTTAAAGCAAGCCCAGAGGGGATGCTCTAGGTCAGCAAGCCCAGCACCGCCTGAAACAAGCAGTGCAGCCCAGGCGGGTCCCACGCCACAGTGCTGAGCCCCAGACTGACCGCACAACACAAAGGCCGAGGGACCAGGCCCAGGCACCCGTCCCACCACCGTGGCAACCACAGGTGCCCACGGACTGGACCTTTGGGCACGGGGTGCCGCCTGGGCTGTGACTCACACAGCCTGAGTAGCAGTGGACTCCAGGGCCCACAGCAATGTGAGGAGGCTCTGGCCTGGGACCCCAGCTGCGGAAGTCCAGCTGAGCAGCGGGAAGGCCACCCTGACCCTCCACAGGCGAGAGAGCCCGTCTGAGCTCAGACCACCCAGCTTCGCCTCAGTGTTGGGAGGCAGACCGTAGCCATGGTGTCCAGCACGGGCCCAGGAGTGACCACTGACTCTGGGCAGAGGCTGGGTGATGGCAGCTACCGTGGTCAGGCCGCAGCCAGACACCCCACGTCCCCAGCTGGGGACAGCTGACAGAGAGACCCAGAGGACAGGAGGACTTGGGGGCAGAGCTGCCCTCCTACCTTGCAGGTAGAGCCATTTGCCAGGGCAGCACAGGACACACCGGCGTTTATTTAGGCCCATGGCTGACTCAGGTGAGAGGGCAACGAGGGAGCCGTCCCAGGGTTTATCACTAACGTCCACTGTTGCTGTTGCATGTGACCCTACACGAGAGCAACAGCCTTTGGGAACAGCCACACTGCCTTGGCCCCTGTCCCCTGGCCCTGGACCCTTCGGGGACACCCTTTCCACCTGACTGTTCAGGGTTTCAGCAGGGAGGGGCCACCTGCTGATGGTGAGCAGGAACTGAGGAGGACGCAGAGTTTTGAGGGCAGACATGGAAGGACACTGAGGGCACTGGGCACATAGGCTGAGAGCTGAGGGCCAGCCGCCATGGAATGGGCAGATCAGCCTGCAAACCTGGGGCCTTTGGTCACTCCTGGGTCCTGGGCAGGGCTTGCAGGACAGAGGGCTAGTCCTGGCTGGCCACTCCACGCAGGCTGGATGAGGGTGCCCTTCTCAGACCAGGCAGAGTGCCCTGCAGTGCCGCGGGCAGTGAAAGGACCTCAGCACCAGCGAGGACTGCAGGAGGCCACATCCAGGAGCCAGGTCCTGGAGACGGTTGCACCGGGATGGCGCAGCTGGAGCGGAGCGCAGTGCCAGCCTCCTGCTCGGCTCACTGGCCTTTCTGCAGCTGCATCCCTGAGCAGGGGTCCACCCACAGGAGGGCCACAGAGCCAGGCCAGCAGCGAGCGGGTCCTCCAGAGCAGCAGGCTCGCAGCTGTGCGGTCTTGTCTTTGGAGAGTCTGGATTTGCTGAGCACTTGGCTGAAGAACCCATGACGTCCATAAGACGTGTGGACTTCTCAGGTTCAGGTCCTGGCCGCCTGGACCTGACTCCACGTGGAGCTGTTTACCAGGCCCCTAGCCTGAAGCTGTGGACAGGGTCTCCCAGGCTTGTCCACGGTCTCTCCCCAGGCAGCACAACCCTGGTCACTTTGCAGACACATTTCAGGGTTGGGTCCTGCCACCCTGGGCCTGTGTGTCCTCACTGGACAGAGGGCTGCCCCATCCACACCACCCTCTCTTGTGGAAAGTGAGAGCTCCAGTAAGCGGCAAGGAGGCCTGGGTTTGCAATGGCCGATGGCCATCTCTGGAAGAGGAATTCACAACCAATGTACCCTAGGGCCATTTGGAGACCCCAGTGCGAGGGTCTCTGCCCATGGGGCAGGGCTCAGCATCACCCACCCACCCACTAGTCACCTACCCTCCACCCAACAACCCACCACCCACCACCCGCCCTCCTCCCACCAACAACCCTCCACCCGCCCTCCACTCACCCTCTACCCACCAACAACCCACCACCCACCACCTGCCCTCCACCCGCCCTCCTCCCACCAACAACCCACCACCCACCACCCGCCCTCTACCCACCCAGCCGCTGTGGCCAGCAGCCCGTGTGACGCGTCATCCACCCTGGAGACAGCACCCTCCTGAACCCACGAGCTCTGTCCCGGGGCTTCCACTGGGCAGGGTGGCAAGGAAGACAGAAGCGAGCAGAAGAGTGAGGCCTGCCCAGGGGAGGGGCTCAGACGCCGAGCAGAGTCTGGGGGCCACGGCTGGAGCCTGGGCCAGGCCCAAAGCCAGGGGAGCGCGTATCTGGCCAGGGGGCCGGGGTGGCCTGCTGCGGCCTCATGGTGGGCAGCAGGGCTGCAGGCCCCGGCCCCAGAGCTTGCGCCCGAACACACCCGGCTCTGCATTGGGCGCCATTACAGGAGATTTGCTTGTGTGTTTCTCTCTTGCCTGGCAATCAGTGAAACGTAATCGACTTTAAAGAAGATCCCACTCTGCTCTGCGCACTGGGGACACTTTGCGACCACATGCAGCACCGGGCCACCTCTGCCCAGGAACAGGAGAGACAAGGGAGGCCCGCAGCCAAGGAGGAAAGAAGCCTGTCATTCCAGGGAAGCTCTCCAGCCAGAGGCCAGGGTCACAGGATTCCTCAGAGCCTCTGACAAACTCGAAGGTGAGGCCGGCAGGATTGGCTGGTGGACTCTGGGGTGGGAGGGAGGTCCTAGAGGACGTGGGGCTGAAGGAGGTGGCCCTGGGCAGCTGCACAGGCTGTCTCGGGCAGCAGGCAGGAGCCAGCAGGGCTGGGCAGCACCCAGCAGGACCTACCGCCTCAGGGAAGGACCCCGTGGAGACCCACCGCTCGGCATCTCCTCCTTCCTGGCTCAGAAAACATGAGTGCTCAAGGCCTTAAAAAAATGTTTTTGACCAAAAAGTAAAACTTCTTGTCCCCAAAATACAACAGAGAAACTGAAATTGGAATTGATCGGCATGGACGCCGGTGAGCACCTGGCTGTGGTCAGCCTGGGATGCGGAGACGTCCCCAAGGGGAGCCACGAATCTGGGCCTGTATGACATGGCCCCTTTGGCCACCCACCCAGGCGTCTATCCACGGCTGCTGGGGACCTGGGACAAGGACAGCACTGGACGGCCCTGGCAGAAGCACTGCTGCCCCGGCAGAGCTGACCACCCGGTGTGGGGCCTTGGTGATGGGGGCTCAGCTCCTGGGATCCCCACGGTCCCTGCAAACACTTGGCACCACCTCTGGGTCCAGCAGCAAGACCAGGGACGGTGCTGGCTCTCCTGCAGGATCCACTGCCCCACGCCAGGCTCCCAGGGCTGAGGCCGAGTCTTCAGGCTGACCACAGTAGCCTCACATGGGTGAGGCCCCTGCACCCTCCGACCCTAAGAGGAGTCGATGTTGCCTGGAGGAACCTGTAGCCGCAGAGGGGAGGCCATGGCCCAGGTGTGGTCAGCAGGCTGGGCCCTCGCTCTAGGCAGAGCCTGAGCTGTTTCCACCTCTGCTGCACGCTGCCTTGTCCTCCCTGTGCCCCCAGCCAGGGCCGAGCAGAGCAGCTTCCCCAGGACAGGAGCCAGGCAAGGCAGGGAAAGCGGGGGACCTGCCCATCCTCGGCAAGGATGGGAGCCAGGCAAGTCAGGGAAAGCGGGGGACCTGTCCATCTTCGGCCAGGACGGGAGCCAGGCAAGGCAGGGAAAGCGGGGACCTGCCCATCCTCGGCCAGGACGGGAGCCAGGTAAGGCAGGGAAAGCGGGGACCTGCCCATCCTTGGGACAGGAAGCTGAGCACAGGAAGGCCTCGGGCCCGTGGGCCCAAGGGTGCTTTTTCCTGGGAATGCCCAAGCCCCGACCGCAAAGAACAGCAATGCCCACCACCCCGAGGATGTCCAAGGGGCACGTGGCAGAATGGGCCCCACAAGAGTGGCCCGCTCTTCCCACTGAGGCCCTGCCTGCCATGAGGGTGGGGACAGTGAGGCTTTGCACCCCCAAGGAGGCCCATTTGTATGTGCAAGTTGACAGTCACTCATGCCATCTCCTGTGGGCCTCTCGGACGTGAGCCCAGTAGAAAGGGCCCGCATGCTGGGCGGGGCACAGGGCCTGAGAGAAAGCGGGGCTCAGCACTGCAGCTGCAGGGGCTTGAACTCCACCTACCTGCATGAGCTCAGAGGAGGAGCCTAAGCCCTTAGTGGGACCTTGCCCCAGCCGACTCCTCCACCCTAGCCTGGTAGGACCCCTAGCACTCAGGACCCCCAGCAGAGGACCACACCGAAGAACAGCCATGGGCACCCAGGATGGTGAAGACCCAGGGTGGTGTCACAAAGGTCAGGGCCCCAGAATGGAGAGAGGACCCCAGACAGGCTTCCCTGGAGGGACCCCAGGCCGGGCCACTGGGGTGAGCCCCAGAACTGCTGACTAACTTAGGGTTATCTGTACAAATGCATTATATGACTTTAAGAAGAATATTATGTTGGCTGAACTCCATTTCTTTTTCATTAGCTTTTAAAATGTGAGGCAAATAAATCACTGATAGTAAAATCACTCACTGCAGGAAGGGAGAAATTTGAAAACTGCACACGCTTCCCCTCCTGCCAACATCATGGAAATATTGAAGGTTTTCTGTTCTTGTGTTTACCTTCCACTGACAACTCTCCCCTGCCCCCTTCCCTCATCCAGAGCCAACGTGTACACTCAAGTGCATGATGGAGGATGGGGCTGGGCAGTAGCCGTTTCCTTTTTCTTCGTGGAAGTCTTTTCCTACGGCATTATCAAGACATTTGGCGTCTTCTTTAATGACTTAATGAACAGTTTTGATGAATCCAATAGCACAATCTGATGGATAGTATCAATATGTGTCTTCGTCTTAACATTTACAGCTCCCCTGCCCACCGTCCTGAGCAACTGCTTTGGACACCGGCTAGTGGTGATGGTGGGAGGGCTGCTGGTCAGCACCGGGATGGTGGTAGCCTCCTTCTCCCAGAAGGTCTACCACATGTACGTCACCATCGGGTTCATCTCAGGTCTGGGGTACTGTTTAGCTTTCTGCCCACCGTCACCATTCTATCAGTATTTTGACAAAAGGCGCTCAGTCGTCACTACTGTTGCTTCTACAGGAGAATGTTTTGCTGTGTTTGCTTTTGCACCAGCGATCATGGCTCTGAAGGAGCACATCGGCTGTGAGATACAGCCTCCTGTTCGTGGGCCTGCTGCAGTTGAACGTTGTCGTCTGTGGGGCACTGCTGAGACCAATTATCATCAGAGGGCCCATGTCACCGAAAACAGTCACACACAAAAACTGGAAAGAAGTGCAATATATGCTTGAAAATGAGAAAACAAGAACCTCAATAGACTCCATTGACTCAATTATTCAGAAATATGTGATTATAGTGTCTTTAAACCACTATTTATTATTAAGTTATTCTAGAATGATTAATCAAAAGAAAACATAATCTGAGACATCGACAGCATTTTTACCTCCTTCCTGCAATCCTTTAAATGCCTCAACGAGTACTTCTCTGGTCTTATAAAGTTACTCTCACACAAGGCCAAATTGTAATGATTCTTCAATTTGATTAAAGGTAATGGTCACTAGTTAAAGGGGAAAAAATAATGGAGAACAAATCGCCTTAGCTTTTAAAAGATAGTTTCTTTTATCACCTAAGAATACTTGAGGATCTTCTTTGATCAAAATTATAGTTCATTGAATTGTCAAAGCACTTCTGATTTTGTAAACGCTTAACTGTGGAAGCATCTCTGTATTTCATTTGGGAGTAGCAGAGACATTTATGTTACCATCACAAGTTACAAGTTGCAGTTTTCATCTTACATGGAACTCTATTGTTCTGCGTTGCCACAGGGATCAGGCAAGTGGCCATTATTGTTTTGGAGTTACACTACATGCATAGTATTTCTCATGTTAGCAGTTTTCCATAAAGAGGATGAGAGGTGGGCTGCGTCCTCACCTGTATTACTGAATCTCACCCTACAGGTGATAATCAATGCTTGCTGCTCCATCTGTATTCATCTTTACTGTTAATTTATGACACCTCAGGGAGAATAAATAAAACAAGCCTAGTTTGGTTCCAGGTACACACAAGCTTGAATATTTCTGTGCACTGAAATGTAAGTGGCATAGTTCATCACCACCGACAACATATTGTACAGCATTTTATCAGCCATAGAAATAGGACAATCTGTAAAACTCTGGGGAGGGCGAGGGAGGAAATGACAAAGCGTCTATCAAAAACAGTCACACCTAAAAAAAGGTGGATGTAGCACATCTATGCCACCGCTCGAGAGGACTCTGAGCTCAGCAGGTTTGCAGACCTATGTGACTTTACTTTACAACGTATTTTGTACTATGAATGTTCAACACGGTTTAATATTTATAACTGATTTTTGAGGGATCTGCTCTATGTCCATTCTGTTAACTGCATGAGAAAAAAATATATATGTATGCCAATTTCAGTATGTCAGTTATCAAGGTTTTAAATGTTTGGAAGAAATAAAAAGATTGCTGATTTGTTCTGTATAGTGACATTCTGGTACTTCTAGATTTGCAATAAATTTATGGCTTTTTATTTAAAGAGAAAAAAGAAGTGAATGTTGAATGATAACTTCTATTGTACCTTGCAATTGCTATGGAATGAAAAAGTAGAGGAAAACAGAGAAGGGGGGGCACTGGGAAGCTGGTTGGAAAGGGGAAGGCTGTACCAACTAACAGGAAGCAATGGAGAACCTCAGGGGACACTGACACAGAATCCAACTTAAAGGAGGTGACTGAATGAGCAAAGCCCCATGAACCACAGGTGGAGGTGGGAAGGCACAGTTCCCAGCAAGCACAGGAGGGAATGTCCAAGAAGGAATGAAGAGCCAGTGTGGCTGGAATGGTGAGCAAGGACAAGATAGTGGGGTAGAAGAAAGGAGGCCATTTGAAGGAATTAGCCTTTCACCTTGAATGTGGGAGCCATTCCAGGGTGTTGGGCAGAGGTGCTACAGGAACTGGTTTGCCTGGGTCCTTGTTAGGAGCAGATGGATTGGGAGACAAGGGCAGAGGCAGGAAGACCAGTCAGGCCACTGCAGTGTCCAGGGAGGGATGTCAGTAACTTGGACGAGAGGGAGGGAAAGAGGTGCTGAGAAGTTGGCAGATACTGGATAGCTTTCCACTCCCAACTTTGGGTGCGGGTGAGAGACAGTATTTCCTGGTCATTTATGGGACAGGTTTGCCATAGAGTGTAGGGAATCCAAAGATATTGGCCTGAGCAAATGGATGAATGGAACTCCTTTGAATGAAATGGAAATGACATGTTTGGGAGGGTAAATTGGGAATGTGAAGTGTCCCTGGATATCTGAGAGATTGTCCCACAGTGCAGGAGAGATTTTAACTGGAGAACTAGATATGCACCTGTGCATAACCCAGATATTTTAAGCCATGACACTGGCTAACATCAAAGAGTCTAAAGAGAGGAGGCCCAAAGGCATGTCATGAGAGCAAGGAGAAGCCAGCAAAGAACAATTTAGCAGGGGTGGCCATGATGGAGAAAAGAAGTGTGTGTGTGGTGACCAGAGGGAGTTCATCAAGGAGGGCAAGTGCAGGGAGGACAGAGAACCAATCTGTGGATTCAGCAAGGTGGAGGGCACCATGGAACCTAAGAGTAGTCTCAGTAGAACCCTGGAGAGTGCCAGAAGAAGAGAGAAGTGGGGGTGAGAGTAGAGATGATTTTGCAGTGGGAAGGGGGCACTGATGGCAGTACTGTTGGGGGAGATGATCTGCTGAATGGAAGGACCCTCATCTGTATGCCAATTATTCAGATGAGCAAAATCCTGCTGCCATGTGTGGTTGAGTGGGGAACTGCAGAAGTGATGCCTGGGATCCAGGACATCTGAGGATCCCTGATGTAAGCAGAGCTAGTGCCAGGGGCCTTGGGCAAGTGGCCAAGATCAGGGGTTTTGATGCTCCTGGGTGAAGAGACAAGGTGAGGAAGCCATTGACATTGGGGTCAATGCTGTCTCAATGACCTTCAGGCATCAATGTCGAAGTCTTGAAATTAGGACTAGAGCGGAGATGGTGAGTCTTGAGGTGGGCAGAGGAAGAGAGGAGTAATAGCAGAATGGACAGGCCAAGCAGTACCTGGACACCAAGCTGGCCTCCATCAATAGTCTAGGGTTCTGCTTTATCAGTGCAAAGCACTAAAAAGACAACAGCACTAAATGCACTAAAAGACAACAGCATACCCACGTATCAGAAATATCACATATTAAACAAGACTGAAAATTGTCTGCTTCAGGTTGTTAAAGACTTTAATGAAGTTGCTATTTCCAAGCAATTTCCTAAGAGGAGTCCTTGGTTAAAGTCAAGAAAATTAGAAGTCTTTGGGATCGCTCTAGAGTGAAAGGAAATAACCCATTTGCCTATATTGAAAACCAGGCAGGGAAGCAGCCGTATGTCCATCCCCTCCATGAAACCTGACTTTTCTTAGAAATCGATCAGTGCTCAGCAGGAGAGAATGCTATAGTGGACTATAGTGGCACAAGAACAGGCTTTCTCTTTTAGCCTCAGGCACAGATCTTTTGCATCAAGCAAACCTTCAACATTAACAGGGCTACTGCACCAGCTCCAGGTGCCTCAGGTTGGGGGATGCGCTGATGCTGTGCTCTGCCTCAGGCTTGTGTCCTGGCCTTACAAGTCATTGTGGTCCTCAAGGCGATGACCCTGAAGGACAGAAACCCTTAAAGAACATGATTGTATCAGATAACTTTGTGAAGTCTCCTGGTAACTTAAAAAAACTATTAGGTAAATTGAGGCCTGGGGTTAGTTACTAACTACACACATTTTTCAATCACACCAATAAGATGACTTGCTCCTGAGTTGACAGAGAAGTGACAGGGTACCTGGTAAAATATTGCTAGAAATTTAAGAATCAAACCAGACACAGTCGCACATGTCTGTGATCCCAGCAGCTCAGAAGTCGAGGCAGGAAGATCATAAGTTCAAAGCTAGTCCCATCAATTTAGGAGGCCCTATGTAATTTAGTAAGACACTGTCTGAAATTAAAAAAAAAAAAAAAAGGAGGACTGGGGATGTGGTTCAATAGTTAAATGCCTGAGTTCAATCCCTGATAAGAAAAAAAAAATTAGAAAATCAACAGAATCCTTTTTCTCATTTAGACTCCTAATACAGTGCTGCTTAGTAGGCTTGTTCCTACTAGTGAGTACCAGGTTCTTCCCACCTGCTGCACATTTGCATAGCACAACATGTCCTGGACCCCTAATGCATTCCACCCATATGCCTGAGCTGCTGCACCCTGAGTAGTCCCTCTGCCTAGGCATCCTCTCTATGGGCCTCACCCTGCAATTCACCTGGGTTCTTCGAGCTATGCAAATCCACCCAGGTCCCGTTTTCTGAACCCACAGTGCTTGAGCATCATGAGTCTCAGTTGAGTGGGAGGCAAAAAACTCCTTTCCAAGAGGGGTGCAAACTTGGCTCCCCACCTTTGCAGGGACAGCCTGTTCCAGGCAGCGGTCAGAGAAATGGCTGGGGGAAATGGGAGGACCTACCTGGCCTCCCTGTGAGATGCACCACTCAGTAGGTCAACCGTTGGTCCTTGCTCTCTTGCCCCATTTCAGTTTCAACCCTGCTGGACCGGCCTCTTCTGATCGCCTCCAAATGAAGCTGGCAGTGGGGCTGCACCTGGTAGACTCTGAGATGCTAAGCCTAGTGGGATGGAAGAAGGATCGGCTCTACCTGCATTCCTGCTCTACCTATTAAGCATCCCCAGATTTAAGTGCCAGCAGATGTTATGAAGCGATATGTACTTGGGCCCCAGAATCTTAGCCCTTAGCACTGAAGAGCTTTTAACCAAATCACTGCAGTGGCCAGCTTAAGGAAATGCAGCTACTGTCACCTTGGATTCAAATGAAGACATCCCAAATCCACTCCTTGCCACTGATCCCTGTGAGTGGATTCACTGCAATTTGTAAGCTTTTGAGTATTTTGCATCACTTAAATCTGACAATAAATAAATAAATAAATACATAAGTAGTATCAGTCTTCATTGTTTACAGGTTTCTGTCATTCTTTGGCATTGCTGCTTTTTTAAAAACCACCAATTCTTTCTTTTAATATTATAGTTACATTTTTGTGCATTTAAATCCTTGACAGACAGACAGACACACACACACACACACATACACACACACACCCCAGAGACACATTAAGGCAAGCATTTTATTTATCTTTCATTTAGACACAGTATTTGTGTATCTCTATGCGGTACATTGTGGTAATTCAGTACCTATACAGAATGCAGGAGGTTTCAAGATGGCGGCCTAGAGGGTGGCTGCATTTCATGTTGCTCCAGGACTCAGGATTCAAAAGAGGAGATATTGAGAGACTTGGGACCAACTCAAAGCAGCTGGTTGAGTCTCTCCCATTGGGGAGGCGTCCCAGATGGGACGATAGTCCCAGAATGCAGGGAACTTTGTGAAGTAGAGCTGCCAGCGAGACGCCCCTCCCCCCCGCTGGAGCAGTGAACTTGGACAACTGGGAGCATCGGAGAGGAGGCAGCTCAGCACAGCGCTGGAACTCGAAGCAACCACTGGGGCTCCGGTGGCTGCCTGGGGGGTGGGCAGCGAGGGGAGCTGTGTGGATTCAGAACACCGGGGCCTACCCTGAGGAGGAGGAGGAGGAGCGTGGCTGCTTGGATTCGGAGTGGCTATACCAGAGCTACAGGCGGTTGCCAGAGGAGAAGCCACGCGGCGAGCTGTTTGGACTCAGAGCGACTGCTTCTGAACCCCGGGGACTACCCTGAGGATGAGGAGGAAGAGGAACGCGGCCGCTTGGATTTGGAGTGGCTATACCACAGCTACAGGCAGTTGCCAGAGGAGAAGCGGCACGGCGAGCTGTTTGGACTCAGACCACTTCTGAACACTAGGGCCTGCCCGGAGGAGTAGGAGGAGGAGGAGGAGCGCGGCCGGTCATTTGGACTCCCAGTGACTGCATTAGCGCTCCAGGCGGCTGCTCAGAGGAGAAGGCGAGTGGTGAGTTGTTTGGACTTAAAGCGACCGCTCCTGAACACAGGGGGGCTGCCTGGAGGAGGAGCGCAGTGGGTCGCTTGGTCTCGAGTGGCCGTACCAGAGCTCCGGGCGGTTGCCCAGAGGACGCATGCAGTGGGTCACGTGGATTCAGAGCCACTCAGAGCGAACGCTCCTGAACACCTGGGGGGTTACCAGGAGGAGGAGGAGGAACGGGGAGGGTCATTTCGACTCAGAGTGATTGATTGCCCAGGGCTACGGGTGATTGGTGGGAGGAGGCACGCAGTGAGTTGCTTGGACTCCTAGTGACTGCACCGGAATACTGGGCGGCTGTCTGGAGGAAGAGGCGTGTGGCGGGTCTCTGGGACTCAGAGCGATTGTACGGGGCCCCAGGTGGCTGCTCAGAGGAGGGGCCGCATAGCCAGGCGATTAGGTGCACAGCAGGGTTCCAGGATCTAGGAGGCTTCTTGGTGGAAGTGCCGCACAGAGACATGCTTAGGGGTGCAGCGAAGGTTCCAGGACTGTGGGCAGATTCTCTGAGGAGGGGCAGCCTAAGGAGATTCATCTGCAAAGGGTGAGGCTCCCAGGCCCAGGAGGTAGGGCCGGGCCCCTGGGAACTTTGCAGAGGAAGGCAGCCCAGCCCAGGCGGTAGCTGTAAATTGAGGGGAACCTCTAGTAGGGAACTGACCAGCGAGACCTCCCCACCGGGTGAGTCTTCCCTGCTGGGTGAGGTTTCCCCACTAGGACGGTAAAACCAGAGACACAGGCCCAAACAGGCCTTGCCTCAGCCCGCAGTCTAGTTCCCCTTTGGATGACCATTGGTCAACAAGTGGAGGCACCTCTGCCCACTAGCAGGGAATATACCCCACCTGAAGGCCACCACTCCTAGAGAGGCAGCTTCCTTGTGGAGCACTGCATTATCAACTTCCTCCAAGACTTCAGCCTACTGAAGGCTAAGAGGGGATATATATAGAAATCTTCAGGGACATTGTAAGTCAATAGAGGAAACCTACAATATCTCAGCGGTCCACTGATACCTGAACATTATGAGAAAACAAGGAAAGAAAATGCTGCAAACAAATCTAGATGTTACATCAATAAAACCCAATGACAGCATGGCAGAAGAAATGACAGAAAAGGAGTTCAGAATGTACATAATTAAAATAATCAGGGAAGCATATGATGAGATGAAAGAGCAAATGCATGCACTGAATGATGAAATGAAAGAGCAAATGCAGGCATTGAATGATTGCACCAATCGACAGTTAAAAGAGCAAATACAGGAAGCAAAAGATCATTTCAATAAAGAGTTAGAGATAATGAAAAAAAAACCAAACAGAAATCCTTGACATGAAGGAAACAATAAACCAAATTAAGAACTCCATAGAAAGCATATCCAGTAGGATAGAACACCTATCCTCAGAACCTCAGACATTGAAGACAAAATATTTAACCTTGAAAACAAAGTTGAACAAACAGAGAAGATGGTAAGAAATCATGAACAGAATCTACAAGAACTATGGGATATCATGAAAAGGCCAAATTTAAGAATTATTGGGATTGAGGAAGGCTTAGAGAAACAAACCAAAGGAATGAACAATCTATTCAATGAAATAATATCAGAAAATTTCCCAAATCTGAAGAATGAAATGGAAAATCAAGTTCAAGAGGCTTATAGGACTCCAAATACACAAAATTACAACAGACCCACACCAAGGCACATTATAATGAAAATACCTAACATACAAAATAAAGACAGAATTTTAAAGGCTGTGAGAGAGAAGAACCAAATTACATACAGGGGGAAACCAATACGGATATCAGCAGATTTTTCAATCCAGACCCAAAAGCTAGAAGGTCCTGGAACAACATTTTTCAAGCCCTGAAAGAAAATGGATGCCAACCAAGAATCTTATACCCAGCAAAACTTCAAATTTGACGATGAAATAAAATCCTTCCATGATAAACAAAAGCTAAAAGAATTTACAAAAAGAAAACCAGCATAACAGAACATTCTCAGCAAAATATTCCATGAGGAAGAGATGAAAAACAAAGAAGCAAATCCACAAAGGGAGGAATTATCCTAAAGGAATTGTCAAATAAAGGAGGAACCGAGTTGCGTCAAACAAATAAATAAATAAAATTTAAAAAATGAACCAAATGACTGGGAAACCAAATCATATCTCAATAATAACCCTGAATGTTAATGGCCTGAATTCATCAATCAAAAGACATAGATTGACAGATTGGATTAAAAAGAAAGATCCAACAATATGTTGCCTACAAGAGACTCACCTCATAGAAAAAGATACACATAGACTAAAGGTGAAAGGATGGGGAAAAACATACCATGCACATGGACTCAGCAAAAATGCTGGAGTATCCATCCTCAATTCAGACAATGTGGACTTCAAGCCAAAGTTAGTCAGAAGGGATAAAGAAGGTCATTTCATACTGCTTAAGGGAAGCATAAATCATCAAGATATAACAATCATAAACATCTATGCCCCAAACAGTGGCTCATCCATGTATGTCAAACAAATCCTTCTCAATTTCAGAAACCAAATAGACCATAACACAATAATACTAGGTGATTTAAACACGCCTCTCTCACCACTGGACAGATCTTCCAGACAAAAATTGAACAAAGAAACCATAGATCTCAATAACACAATCAATAATTTAGACTTAATGGACATTTATAGAATATACCATCCAACCAAGAGCGAATACACTTTCTTCTCAGCAGCACATGGATCCTTCTCTAAAATAGACCATATATTATGCCATAAAGCTAATGTTAGCAAATACAAGAAGATAGCGACACTACCATGTATTCTATCAGATCATAATGGATTGAAGTTAGAAATAAATGAAAGAGTAAAACACAGAAACTATTCCAACATCTGGAGATTAAACAATATGCTATTATATGATGAATCGATAATAGAAGATATTAGGAAGGAAATTAAAAAATTCTTAGAGGTAAATGAGAACAAAGAAACATCATATCAGAATGCATAATAATTAGGGTAATATCCACTTCCATCTATAGGGAAAATGGATTGTCAGTCTCCCTCACTCAGATATGCAGGAAGCAATGAATAAGATATTAAGTCATGAACGATGAAGCATCTGTTTTCATATATAACCCCTGATATCATGCTTGGCATCCTGCTGGCTTTGTTTTAATCCTGCATATAGGCTAAGTAGTACTTCTCACTGTGTGGGCTGCCCACTCACCCTTCGAATAAAGGCATGCCAGGTCTCTCTGTGGCAGTGTGCCTTCTTGAGGCTGCCTGGTATTGAGTAGTTGTACGACACCATCTCTTCAACCATTACTTTTTTCTGTCTTGGGAATTGTGTGTTCTACTCATTTTTAAGTATATCAGATTGTTTAAACCTAAAATTACCCTACTGTGTTAAAGAATAACCAGAACTACCCCTTCCTGTGTTTTGGGACCCCCTAATTCAACTTCTCTGGGTCCTCCCATCTCCTGCTCTTCCCAGTCTCTGGTCCCTGCTTCCATTTTGTTCTTCTGTGATACTGACTCCTTAGTTTCCACAAATGACTGATAATGTGTGGCATTTCTCTCTCAGTGTCTGGCTTGTTACATTTAACACAATCATTTCCAGTTCCACACATTTTAATAAAAAT
>NW_027632893.1:0-149616 GCF_902686455.1 Sciurus vulgaris | reverse complement strand
TGGTTACTTAAAGGGCCTGTGATATTATCTTAAGTTGTTTTTCTTTCAGTGTGCTCAAATAGATTTACTTTTTTGTTCAAATAAGTTATACATGAGTATAGAATGCATTTTGGCATATCATAGATAAATGGAGTATAACTTCTCATTCTTCTGCTTGTACATGATGTAGAGTTACTGTGGTTGTAGAATCATATATTCACATAAGGTAATAATGTCCAATGCATTCTCCCATTCTTGCTACTTTCATACCCCTTCCCTCATTTCAGTCCCCTCTCTCTAATCCAAAGTATCTCTATTTGTCCCTAACCAGCCTCCCCATTGTGAATTAGCATCCTCAAATCAGAGAAAACATTTGGCCTTTGCTTCCTTGGGGTGGGTTTATTTCCCTTAGCATAATATCCTCCAACCCCATCCATTTACTAGCAAATGCAATAATTTCATTATTTAAGGCTGAGTAATGTTCCATTGTATATATGCACCACAGTTTCTTTATCCATTCATCTGTTGAAGAGCACCTAGTTTGGTTCCATAGATTAGCTATTGTGAATGGAGCTGCTGTAATCATTGATGTGGCTGTGCCACTGTTGTATGCTGATTTTAAATCTTTTGGATGTAAACCGAGGATTGGGATAGCTGTGTCGAATGTTGGTTCCATTACAAGTTTTCTGAGGAATCTCCATACTGCTTTCCATAATGGTTGCATCAACTTGCAGTCCCACCAGCAAAGTATGAGCATACTCTTTTTTCCTATTCACCAATACATTTTATTGCTTATAGTTTTAATGATTGCCATTCTGACTGTAGTGAGATAGACTCTCAGTGTAGTTTTGATTTGCATTTCTCTAATTGTTAGAGATGTTGAACCTTTTCTCATATATTATTGATCACTTGTATTTCTTCTTTTGTGAAGTGTGTCTTATGTTCCTTTGCCCACTTATTGATTGGATTATTTGGTTTTCAGCTGTGACATTTTTTGAGATTTTTATATATCCTAGAGATGAATACTCTGAGGTGCGGGTGGTAAGATTTTCCCCAATTCTGTAGGTTCTCTCTTCACATTATTGTTTTCTTTGCTGTGAAGAAGCTTTTTAGTTTGAATCCACACCATTTATTGATTCTTGATTTTACTTCTTACATTTTAGGGGTCTTGCTAAAGAAGCCAGTTCCTAAGCCACCATGGTGAAGATTTGGACCTGCTTTTTCTCCTATTAGGTGCAGTGTCTGTGTTCTAGTGTCTAAGTCCTTGATCCACTTTGATTTGTGTTATGTGCAGGGTGAGAAATATGGGTTTCATTTCATTTTGCTACATATGAATTTCCAGTTTTCCCAGCACCATTTGTTGAACAGGTTGTCTTTTCTCCAATGTATGTTTTTGGCACCTTTATCCAGTATGAGATAACCATATTTATCTGGATTTCTCTCTGTGTCTTCTATTCTGTACCATCGGAGTTCATGTCTTGGTGCTGATGCCACAACATTTTTGTTACTATGGCTCTGTAGTATAATATAAGGTTTGTTATTCTGATGACTTCTGCTTCACCTTCCTTACTAAGGATTGCTTTGTCTATTCTGGGCCTCTTAATTTTTCCAAATGAATTTCATGGTTACTTTTTCTATTTCCATGAAGAATGTCATCAGGCTTTTAATAGTCATCCCATTCAATCTGACTAATGGTTTTTGTAGTATGGCCATTTTGACAGTGTGAATTCTGCCTATTCAAGAGCATGGGAGATTTTCCATCTTCTCAAATCTTCTATTTCTTTTTAAGGGTTCTGTAGTTGTCATTGTAGAGGTCTTTTGCCTCTCTTGTTAGATCAATTCCCAACATTTTATTTTTCTTGAAACTATTCTGAATGGGCTAGTTTTCATAATTTCTCTTTCAGTGGATTCATCATTGATGTATAGAAATGCATTTGATTTATGGGTGTTCATTTTACATTCTGCTACTTTGCTGAATTCATTTATTAGTTCTAGAAGTTTTCTGGTGGAATTTCTGGGTCTTATATGGAATCATGCCATCAGTAAATAATGATAGTTTGGTTCTATTCCTATTCATATCCCTTTTATTTCCTTTTCCTGTCTAATTGCTCTGGCTAGAGTTTCAAAGATCATGTTGAATAAAAGTGGTGAAATGGGGCATTCCAATCTTGTTTAAGGTCTTAGAGGGAATGCTTTCATTTTTTTCTCCATTTTGAATGATGTTGGCCTTGGGGTTTAGCACATACAACTTTTATAATGTTGAGGTGTGTTCTTACTATCGTTAGATTTTCTACCATTTCAAGCATGAAGGGCTGCTGTATTTCATGAAATGTTGTTGTTTTTTTTTTTTTTTGCATCTATTGAGCTGATCATATGACTCTTATCTTTAAGTCTATTGATGTGATGAATTACATTTATAGATTTCCATATAAACATCACTATTTTAGAGATCCCATTCCTGCCTTGCTCAGTGCTGGCTCCCACAGGTCCCCAGACTGCTCTGCAGCATTCATCACATGAATCTGTCTTCTCCCACCTTTCCTCTCCACCAGGACATATATTCTGGCCTTACATGTCTAATGAGGTGCCTGACATGGAAATGGAGTTCCCAATGTTATATGACTGATCCTCACACATAGTTCTTCCCAAGTGTAAGTAAGGGAGCAGATGACCACATACATGAATGAATATTAAAGATGCCACACCAGAGATTCCATTAGCCAAGGATGCTGGGGTGCTTGCTTCACCATAGCCAATCCCTTCTATAAGAAACACACTTGGACAGATAACACCAGGCCTGGCAGTCCTGCCAGCGCCAGCGAGCCATGTTCCCAGGTCAACAGAGCCAAACACCCTGCAGAATATGGGGGATGGAGCAAAGGGATGCCAGTACTGGGGAAGATGGGCAACCCAGGGGAAGGAATGATAGTGGTATTCAATGGTTCATTGAGCCAGGACCACCTGATGGTTCGTCCTCAGGCCCTGGCAGATCCCAACCCAGTCTTTCACACTAAGATGATCTGGGCAACACATTAGGAAGCCAGTGCCCTGAGAAGAACAGGGCAGGACTGAGGATGAGGGGTGGGTTTCTTTTTGTATGTGTGTGAACTTTCTGAAGTAAGATACATATGAAAAGTACAAGAACAATATTCGTGGAGGTTGATGAATTGTACCATGAGTGTGGCTGACACCCACATCCCTAATGAGGACATGCAGCATCCCCAGCACACATATTCTCCCTGACCTGCTCCCTCCACACCTATGGTGACTTTGACCCTGGCTTAATATATTAGCATAATATCAGCAACAATACAAAGTGCAAACAAGGCATTCAGATTTAATCACAAAACACATTTTCCCTAGATTAAAAACTGTTTATTTGGATTTATCATTTTTATATCTTTATGGGGTATAACATGGCAATTTAATCTATGTATTCAAGCTTTATCATGCAACATTGAATAAATTCCAGGAGGTCACTAGAGTGTAATCTTCCCTTATTTTTTTGTGTTTAATTACTTTATAGATTTCATACTGTGTCAGAGTCAGAGAAACTGTTTCTGTGTGCCCTTCACCAATGAGGATATTTTAGTATTTCAAGCAGTCATTAATGTATGACAGATGAGGTTGGACAATAGAGAAACTTGCAGGAAACAGGTTTATTTAGGCTGGAGCAATCCAGAGGGGCTAAGGCCAAAAAAATCTCAGGATGCTGGGTCTAGATATTCTGAGACTTATACTCAGTAGATGGTTATGCAACAGGATGGTTAACATAAGTTACTTTTTGTTCCACATTCTTAGGTGATTTCACAAGTTTTTACTGAGAAAACAGAAACTAACAGTAACAACAAGCTTTGTTGCACACTCACATTTTCTCTTTTATTTGTAAATGGACACAATGCCTTTACTTTATTTATTTTTATGTGGTCCTGAGCATCAAACCCAGTGCCTCACACATGCGAGGCAAGTGGTCTACCACTGAACCACAACACCAGCCCTGCAGACCTAAATTACAAGAAAGAAAAACCTGGCCTTCACAACAAAGAGGTGCTCAAACCAATCAAAGATATCGGTAACTTCTTGGCTTAAAGTTTTATATAATGTCATATCTTAGGTGCTCTCTTCCTCCGTTATGTTCTTAATATCTTCTTGCCATGGTAGACACAATAGTTTTAATGTAAAGGGAAGATAAACATGAAAGCAAAACATAAGTTAACAGCATAATCAATACTATGTCAAGTCAGCTTTTGAATCCACCAAGAACAGAAAACCATCCTCCAAATTGTGAACTTGGGTCCCAAGCCTCGTTGGCCCCTCAGGATTGAACTAGTTCATGTGCTAGTTTCCTGATATTGTCAGCTATGTGGTTGATTGTTCTCAGTCCTGTAGTGAAGACCAAGAAAAGGACAATGTAGATGACAGAAGTAACCGATGGCAATGATCTCAGTATGAGCACCATCTTAGAAGATGTAACTATGCATTTGTCCTGTTGGTTGGTTTATCTTCCACCTTGCATTGAACAGTCAGCCCCCAAGTGGCTGAAGCAGGGTTGGTTGTTTCCTCAAGCTTTGGGTGTGCACAGGCTGGTCAACTTCCAGAGTGACTAGAGCAGGGCTGGTGTCTTTCAGATCCTCAAGCTTGTCTGGTGTTTACTTCTTCCTGATGGTCAGCTGAAAGGGTGCAAACTAAGGGGGAAAGCTGAAAAAGAACATATGCAAATAAGAGAGTCTGTTTTCAAAAGGTCCCAAAACGGACCCAAAGGGAACAAAATACAGAATCTATATCTATGTACATGTATATACATATATTGATATATTTGGTGACACTGTAAAGGAGAGTGACATATTGTGGACCGTGTGTGTTCTAGAGGAGGGGGATATCCCAGGAGGCTTAAACTACATAGATTTATCTCAATGTAACTTTCAACCAATTTGAAATCAGCCTATGGTTTCATGAGCCTGACCTAACTTTATGCTTTCACTTATGATCTTCCACATATTATTATCTGATCTAAATATGTGAAGTGAATTTCAATCCCCTACCTCACAGGTCAGTTGTCTTCCAAAAGTGCATTTCTAAGTGTGTCACCTTTAATCTCAGAATATTTTTCTGCATGGAAATAATGCTGCATGCCTACCTGGCTCCCAAGTTGAAGTGGTGTTCAATATCTCAATTCACCCCTGGCTTGTCATCCTCACAATCTTTATTTTACCAGATGCAAAACCAAGGGTTTACCTAGTTCTGTACCCTGGTCAATGTCACCTAGTTTAGAGGGATTTGAATCCATCTCTACCAACCCTGAAGTCCCTGCCTCTCCTCACACTACCCTTTAGCAAGACAAAAGTTGCTCACTTATATTTTCCTTTGTTGGTAAATTTTTGGAAGAAGCCAAAGTCAGTCGAAATTTGGTAGATCTAAGAGGGTATTTTCCCAAAAGGCAGCTTTTCTCCAAGTCCAGGTGTGTAGAGTCCAGCATGTCTGGCTGTTACCAGAGTGCTTCAATGTACCTGGACCTCACAGTGCTGTCCAGAGGCCCAGTGCCCAGATGGCCCTGTCTCCATAACCCAGAGTTCCATTCAGGGAGGAGTTGGGGTGGTAGGGGAAGGGGATGGGGAGGGAAGCTCAGGAGAAAATATCAGAACTGAAGATGCTCCCAGAACTGGGCTCTCAAAGCAGCCAGTGATCCCTCTCCAGCCTGCCCCATGGGTCAAGGTCCACACCTGGCCAGCAGCCCCCAGGCTCCACCCCTGCCCCTCACCATGGACCCACCTAGCCCCTTCTCCCTGCTGTAAGGACTGCTGCCTCTATTTAAAGTACTCACTTGTTTTCCTTGGATGAGCTCCCTGAGTTAGCAACCCAACTCCTCAAGGGCCCAGAAGGAGGGGTGGCTGGTCCTCGGTGACAAAAGGCAAGAGACATGCAGTGGATACTAGTGAGGTGACTGTGATGGAGAATGCTCATCTTTCAGCTCCTGTTGTCTTGGGCAGCCAACAGCAGCCCTGGGATTGAGTCACTGCAGTGACTACATCATGGAATTGCAGCATGTGGTGGCAGCGACAGCAACAAGAAGCTGCTTTGGGCATAGGGTGTTATGACCCATGGTCAGGAGAAGAGCATTGGCCTCAGGGCATCTCTGGAGGTGTCGGCATCCAGCTGCAGTTTGGGAGTGCAGTTGCAGCATGGTCACGGTGGCAATGGCAACAGAAGAGACAGAAGTTACGGTGGGGACAACAGAGGTGTCCAGACATGAGCATTTTTGCCCTGCAGTGCTGCCAGTAGCTGGCTGCAGTTGTGATGATGTCATTTTCCTGTGCTGAGTGTCACTGTCTGGTGTTCATGTTGCAGTCTGGTGGCAGCAGTGTGGAGCTCCAGAGTCTGGTGCTGGTAGCAGCAACACATAGCTGTATGGGGGCTGGCATCAGTTGCAGGGCATCAGGTGTCAGGTATGGGGTCAAGTGCATTGACATTGGGATTTGCTGGGCAACACCAGTGTCCAGCTGTGGTTAAAAGTCTGGTACTGGACCAAGTAGGGGCCACAGAAGAGTTCAGAAGCAGGTTCAGTGGCTTAGAGGCATCCAGCCCTGAGCATCTTCATCCTGCTGTCCAGGAGTCCAGATACAGTGATGGTGAAGGTAGCATCTGGCAGCCATGTGGGGAGCCAGTGGCTGTGGCGAGGAGCTCCGGGCTGGCAGTGATGGCAAGGGTGAGGGTCAGTGGTCCTCAGAGTCAGATGGCGACCAGTAGCTGGGGCACCCCTCTGGTGGGAGCTCCAGGCCCTTGGCCTTGCTCCTAGTGGAGCCTACGTTCTCAGGAAGCAAGACCCAGGAGGCAGAGGAACTAAGCTGCTGGGGACCTTATGCTGCCCACACCTCAGCACCTTGCACTAGACAGGAACCCACCAGGCGGCTGCTGGACCAATCCCCCACTAAGGCCTCTGCAGGGGAACTAGGTCATCTGCCAGGTGTGGCGCCTTGGCAGAGTACCCCCACACTCCCAAACCACATCAATGGGGGCTGTGGAAACAGAACATCCCTACACTCATAGGCAGTCATACATTGCTAGTGGGACTTAGGAAATCTCCATCCTCAAATGGCATTTCTGTAGCTGACGGTGGCAGAAGACCAAGACTGAGGGCTCCCTCCACCGCCTCTGCCCTCCATCGTCCTCCATCTACAGGGATGCCCTTTGAGGGTGAGAATTTGCTAGCCACCTGCCCCACCCCCACTGCTGCTCTCCACCACAGCCCAGGGAAAATGGGTTTGGGGAAGGTGAGTGTCCTCTCCAAAGGCTGCCCCAGTTCTTAGCCCATTTATTGTTTGGGTTCTTTGTATTTTTGGTGTAAATTTTCATAAGTTCCTGATAATTCAAAAATATGAAGAACCCAATTAATAAATGGTCTAAGGAACTGTCAAACCCTTCACAGAAGAAGATATACAAGCTATCAACAAATATATTTTAAAAAGTTCAAAGTCTCTGGTAATTATAGAAACACAAATCAATTTCACCCTAATTTTCATCTCACTCTAGTCAGAATGGCAATTATCAAGACTACAAGCAACAATAAGTGTTGGTGAAGATGTGGGGAGAAAAGTACACTCATACATTGCTGGTGGGACTACAAATTGGTGCAACCACTGTGGAAGGCAGTATAGAGATCCCTCAGAAAACTTGGAATGGAACCAACATTTGACCCAATTATCCCAATCCTTGATTTATGCCCAAAGGACTGAAACTCAGCATACTGGAGGGATGCAGCCACATGAATGTTTATAGCCACTCAGTTCACAAGAACTAATCTACGGAACCAACCCAGGTCCTCTAAGACAAATGAATGGATAAAGAAAATGAGGTACACATGCACAATGGACTATCACTCAACCTTAAAGAAGCATGAAATTGTGGCATTTGCAGGTAAAGTGTGGAACTGGAGAATATCATTTGAAGTGAAATGAGCCAATCCCAAAAAACCAAACACTGAATTTTTATCTAATAAGCAGATGCTGATCCATACTGGGGACTGGGTAGAAAAAAATGAAGGAACTTTGGATTGTACAGAGGGGAGTGAGGGAAGGGTTGGGCCAGGTGCAGATGGGAAGAACAGTAGATTGAGACAGACATTACCCGATATATATGTATGAAACAAATTTTTTGAATTATCTGTGAAAAGTTCACAGGCAAATTTTCTTTTTGGAATTAGCATGTTGACATAAGCACTCTCTATTAAAAAAAAAAACTGAAAACTAAAAGTACAAATAACCCAATCAATAATTGGGCTAAGGAACTGACCAGACCCTTCACAGAAGATGATATATAAATGATCAACAAATATATTTAAAAAGTTAACATCTCTAGTAATTAGAGAAATGTAAATCAAAAATACCTTAAGATTTCACCTCACTGCAGTCAGAATGGCAAATTTCAAGAATACGAGCAACAACAAGTGTTGGTGAGGATGTGGGGAGAAAGATACACATATACATTGCTGGTAGGACTGCAGATTGGAATGACCACTCTGGAAAGCACCATGTAGATCCCTCAGAAAACTTGAAATGCACTCATCTGTCCCACTAATCAGTTTACACCCAAAGGATTTAAAATTATCATACTAAAGTGATGCAGTCACATCCATGATTATAGCAGCTCAATTCACTATCACTAGAGTGTGGAACCAAACTAGATGCCCTTCAGTAGATGAGTGGATAAAGAAACTGTGGTATATATACACAATAGAATATTACTCAGCCTTAAAGAAGAAAAAAATTATGGCATTTGTTGGTAAATGAATGGAGTTAGAGAATATCATATGAAGTGAAATAAACCAATCCCCAAAAAACCAAAAGCCAAATGTTTTCTCTCATACATAACAGGGGTGGGGGAGGAGGTAAGGGAAGATTGGAGGAACACTGGCTTGTGGAGAGGGAAATAAAGTGAGGACTGGGGTGGGGGTAGGAAAGATGGTGGAATGAGACAAATATTACTCTTGTGTACATAGATGATTATATATTATGTGACTACATCATGTACAACCAGAGAAAGGAAAAGTCGTACCCCATTTGTGTACAGTGAATCAAAATGCAATGAGTAAAAATAAAAAATAAAAAAAAATATTGCTCAAACATTGAAAGAAAAATAAAGGGCTGCCCCAGCTGGCAGCGGGCCTACTCCCCCTGCAGAGACTGCACCCCAGGGAAGGGCAGGATGAACCAGGATGTGGGGTGAGCAGCCACCCAGTGAGCTCACAGGCCAGTGTGAGGCATGCTGCTATGGGCAGCATATGGTCCTCAGAGGCTGTCTGTGTACTGCTGCCTCTTGTGTCCTGCTTCCTGCGCAGGCAGGCTCTGCCAGGGGCAGGACCAGTGACCTGAAGTAGCCACTGCAGAGGCCACCCCAGCCTCCAGCCACCCTCTGACTCAGGCACACCACCCCAAGCTGTTGCTGCAGTCACCAGAAGAGCTGTAGCTGCTGGAGTCCCAACATGGTCACCTGCAATACTGCCGCCAACACCACTGCACTGTAACCAGACTCCTGCACCACCAAAGGATGAGGACACTCTCAGTCTGACACCTCTCCTGCTGCTACTACCTCCAGAGTCATTTGCCTTTGCCACTACTGCCATGACTGGACTCTGGACACTGATACATCCACAGATACCCAACACCAAAGCTGGATTGCCCATTGCCACTGCTGTGGCCATCCAGCCTGAGGCCGAGGCTCCGTGCTGCTGCAGATACAACTGGACTAGCCAAACTTCTTTGGATACTGAGGCTCACTGATCATTGCCTTCCCTGCAGATGGATGCCTCTGCACGTGGATCCACCATCCATGGTTGCTGGGCATCCCCAATCTGGACCTCTGCTGTGGAACCTGCTGTGGAGCTGAGGATAGCCACTATACACTTCCACCCCTGCAACCAGACTTCTTTCACAGACACTGGACAACTCCACAGGTGCCAACTACCTCTCCAGTCTTGGAGAGGGTGGAGGACATTTCCTTCCATGTGTGCTGCCTATACATCCCTGCCGGGGAGTAATGCACTGATTTAGTTCAGGCTCTCATAACCAAACCATTTCACCTCTAAACCTTCTTGCACTGTCTCACCCATGAGCTTTTGGGGGACTCCTAGTAACTCCATAGCACATCTTCATCAAACAGCTTAGCAAGAGCGTAGCTTCTCCTTCAGAACTTGCTGCTTCACCTTGCACTTTTAATTTCTGGAGATGGGCCTCTTGCATTAAATGTCATGAACCAAACTGTCTGGAACTTTCTCACTTCGCTTGACATTAGAACAAGCTGAAGTTAGTGCCTTATCTGGATTTGACTTTGGCTTAAGGAAATGTGTGTGTTTCATCTTTTCTCCAGACAATGATAACTTTTTCCATAGCAGTCATAAGCCTGTTTGACTTTCTTCTCTTTCACATATGCTCTGGAGCAGCACTTTCAATTCCTTCGGGAACATTTCCTTTGCATTCTCAGTGGACTAACTTGTGCAATAGGCACAGCTTGTCATGTAGCATGCAAACCATGAGACTCTTCCTCTGATTTAAACTGTACAGGTCATTACTGTGTTATCAAATGGCCTAACTTTAATATTGTATCATAGGGAATAAGAGGATGGCGAGACATGATCTGTGGAGCAATAAGAACACACACACTAATTTTGCTATATGATGTGAACAAGGCATGTAGTTCCACATGGCAGTTAACATAGTTAACATCACAGATGACAATAAGAGATATAATAACCTGAAATCCTCACCACCTTTTAGGCAGTCACCTATGCCCCATACCCAGAGCCTTGAGCTCACCTCCTCATGGATGGCCTGTGTATGTCCTCCCCCATAGTAGCCACATGCTCTATGGGGATCCATCTTCTGCTACACAGTGCTGTTGGCAGCAGAGCCTGGTGAATGGATTGAGCACTTTTATGTCAATCTAAAAGTTTGTTACTAAAAATACTTACAATGCCATCCTAAACAATGGATAAATTTAACAACATGAAAAATAAAGTGGACCAGTTCAGAGTGGAGGGCACAGTCAGCTGTAGTGAGGGATATGGCACTGGGTAATGCTCAGGAGGTGGGAGGAGCCACAGAGGACCATAGAACTAGGGTAGAGGAAAACCTTCCAGGAGAAGTGGAGGGCTGCTGGCCTGATAGTTTCTTGACCTCCTGTCTCTGGCATTTTGGTGCCTGAAACTTACGTTGGTGCCAGGAAAACTGACTCTATTTGAATGGGTGGGATGGCAGCTTGGATCACCATCTTTACCAAATGGAAGAAAATATCCACTGTCCTCTGGATTGCTTAGTGGCAGCTGAGCTGCCTTCTCTTCCTGAAGGGTCACAGTGGCCACTGGTGGCTTAATGTCTACCTGTGTGGATGGTGCTGGAGTTGGGTCATCTTCCAGGTTTGAGGGCTATTCTTCCTCCATCACAGGAAATTTGGTGATATGCTGTCTGAAGTGTAAGCAGGTAACCTGGGCCACTGCTGCTAGAGGCAGTTCTCTCACTTGAGGTGGTGCTAGAGCTGCAGGAGAAACACCCCGACATGACTGCCTTTCCCTGGTCTTTTCTCAATTCACAAATGAACCCTGCTTCTGAGAACAGCCCAGCCCCTCTCCACACAACAGGATGCCTTCCCAGACTAGGGTCCACCAGCTACAGGACAGCAGGCCTCTCTGGCTGGGGGCCAAATGCCAGATTCCACTGGCACCAGCCCAGATTCCTCTGCACACACCCTCAGTCACCACCCCAGATCCCATCATCAGAGGGCTCAGACTCACTGGGATGTCTGTTCTCCAGCTGTGTCAGGAGTCTGTGAACATACAGGGTCACCTCTGATTCAGGTATGGTGAGCAGCAGGAAGTTCCTGAGAAGCGTCAGGTTTTCCAGGTCCCAGGACCTAAAAAAATCTTGTGGATAGAGGTATAGTCACATTTCAATCATGGAACAGAGAGTGCTGTGGCATTTGGAGTGTACAGGGAGCCATGAGGGGCTGGGCATCTTCTTTAGCTGGAAGCTCCCATGGCCCCCTGAATGGTTGGCTTCCCAAAGAGTGGCCAAGCATGTCAAGGCCAAACTGTGAGGCCCAAGTGGATTTAGCTGACTCCCACAATTGCTGCCCAGTCTGTATACACAAAAGTGTGGGCAATCCTGGCTGGGATTGGCTGTGTTGGCCCTGGCTCTAAGGCCCCACCCACTCCTGTTCCTCAGGCTCCTAGAATCCCACCTCAGCATGCTGTGTCCCTTCTACAGGGTAAGCCCCAGATTACCTCTATCCTTTGCTGGAAATCACACAGGGTGGAAGCTGGGGTTCACCCAGTCATCCCCTACAATAGTCCCCAAGTGGCTGCTCTGGAGAAAAAAGCCCTCCCTCTTGGCCAAAATACCACTCAATTCTTTCCTCAAAGGTACTCCTCTTCAACATCTGCCTGCAGGTGTCCATACCTAGAGAAGGCAAGGAGGCTGTCACCTCTAATATCCTGTGCCCTTCATGTGCTAGAAGCCTGGAGGGCTTGACTAACTTCCTGACAATCATGGGAGCTCAGGATGGCTGGAGGTTTGTCTGCTCTACTTCCTAAGTGGTAGGACAAGTGCCTGCCAAAGGTAGATGTTTCTCACCATTTCATCTGGACTCTTTTTGGTAACCCTTCCTTTCTCACAGGGTGACTCTGACCCTCCAGACTTGAACATTCAGAGCAATCCATCCCACTGTGTTGAGCACAAAGGAGCAGTGACCCAGGCTGGCCCAGCCAGACCAAATCCCATGATATTTACTATACTTATTAGGTAGGGGAAACTCATCCTGCAATGCCAAGCCAGCAGATTGTGCCCCTAAAGCTGCTAGGCAACAGGCCACCTCCCCACAGAGAGGACATGAATGCCAGAAGGCACTGCAAGATGGAGACAGTGTCCTGATGACATCACTGCACCCCTGGATAGCAAGTTACCTGAGTTTGCATCACCCCAAAATTCCCAGACTCATGAACCAAGAACTCCACTTCTCAGCCATTTTCTCCTTTCATTTTATCTTTGTTTATTGTTCTAGCTATTTCTATTAGGGTTTATGCACCTTGAAACTATGGAAGATGAACCTGCTCTGATGCTTCACAGTGTGCGGCCTTCGTTCAGTTCTCTACACCTCTGAGCTTCAACTTCCTTGTTAGAAAAGATGAGTTGCTACCTCTACCTCCACTATAGGAAGGCTGATTATAGTTTTAATGAGATAAAGTAAAGCACTTAGGATTGAAGTTGGATAAATGGACATTACTATAATTCCAATTTACTAATTAAGTATAATTTACTGGAGAATCATTACAGGGAAATGCTTTCAAAGACTCTAGAATCATTGAGTTTCTGGCTACTAGGGTCTGAGCTATCACATTTTTCAGTGGGGACTCAGTGTGGAAGCCACTGTTGTATCCCTAATGAACACCCATGATCTGTGTGCCTGCAACATCAGGCACAGAAAAAACACCAAATCATTGATCTGCCCTCTTCTAATATGGCTAAAAAAATTTAAAAACACAGTGACCACATTTGCATTTAGTACACTGTAAAGCCTCACCCAGGTGTTCAGGGCAAATCCATTCCAAGACATGAGGCTCCCCCTGAAATGTTGTCTCCCATTGGACATCAAGAAACCTGCCTTCCATTCATCCTCTAGCACAGCTCTGCAGGCTGCAGCACCCTGAGCCCAGAGCATATCCATGGGGGGCCTGTTTCTGCTCTGAGAGCATCTCAAGGTCATCTGGGACAAGAAGGCATCAAAGTGTCCCCCTCTGACTGAGTCCCTCTTCCTTCCAATGGGGCGAGGCAAGCATAGAGATGGTCCAGCTGTGATGTTCAGCAGCACAGCTGTATGGGGGCAAAGACACTGTCACCCCAGAGGTCCACATGCTTAAATGGGCAAAACCAAAATTCAAACCAGGACTGTGTCATTCCAAAGTCTTCCCTTTGTCAACTCCACTATCCCAGAAGAAGTCATAACCATATTTGGGCGTTGGTTTCAGCTGCAGAGCAATGAGAAGCAGGCCTTCATTCAGACCCCTGGGTGAAACACTCACCATCTCTGGGGCCTTAGGCAAGTTACCTGACATCTCTGTGCCCAGTTTCCTAATCCACAAGAGCAGGTGTTTTCTTCACTGCACAGGGCATGGGGAAAGTTAAAGTAGAGTGTCCATAGAACAGGCTCAGTTTCTGATTTGTTTTTTAAAGGCCTTTATTACCTTAGGGTGTTTTTAGCTGAGACCTGGTTTTCTTGCAGGAGAGGAAGACTCCCAAAGCCTTGTCAGCTACCTAGTTTTCTTAAGTCTTAAATGCCAATTTGGCAAATTCCAAGTAGAGGAAACAGGGAGGACCTGGTCACAGAGGATGGCAACAGCCAATCACATGCGCTGAAGCACAGAGACTCCTGCAGCTGTGCAAATACCTGCTTAGAAAGCAGGAACAGGGACCTGCTAGGACACAACTGGGTTTTAGGGATAGAGAGTTGAGAGCAAGGACTCAGGGCATGTCTTGTCCCATCAGGGTTCTCCAGTCTTAGCAATTGCAGGCCCACAGGGGTGACAAAACTGTCCTTAAATACCTGCTAACCCATGACAAAATGCTCCCACCAGCTCAGGTAGCACCCTACAAAGCTGCCTTAGAGAGATGCAGCTGGATGGTACAGGAGAAACAAGGAAGCAAGAAAGCCAGGCACTCCTGCTGTCCTCACCACTGAGAACCAGGGTGCTCAAGTCTCCCAGAGATGCCTGTCACTATCTCAAGCTCCCAGGAGCTGTGCTACCAGAGCCCTGAAAGACCCTCAAAATACATCAGGATGGGACTGCCTTATTCATGAGAATTTGTGCCCCAATCAGTCCACAAACACGCAGCATGCAGCTGAACTGAGTCAGTCCTACAGACCTCAGGAGGCCCTGAAATGTCCCCTTGGAAGTTCTGCACTCATTCAATGGAGGAGCATTCTGCAACACCTTCCCTGCTGGCAGGGAGTGCAGGCTGGGGCCTGGGGTTCCCATCCCAGAATCAAAACTCTGCAAAGAACAGGCAGAAGTTTCCTCTCTTGCCTGATGACCTAGCATCCTTGCTTCCTTCCCACTCATACCCAACATGCACAGTTCCATCCCCTTCTCAAATCTTCCCCAGGGCCCTCTTCTTACCCAGAGTGAGAGCCAAAGACTTCAGCAGCCATGAGGTTCTGCATGATGGACCCTGTTCTTTCTCTGATCTCATCATCACTCTCCTTCACATCTACACCTTCTGTTCCTCCAGCTGTTTGCACAAATGTCATCCCCTCAGAGAAGCCAACACTGACACAACCTCAGGTGAGCCCTTTCCATCTCTCTCCAGCCTTATTTCCCCCATAGCACTTGGCCCTTTTGAGATATATTATCTATCTAAATCTCCCCAGACTGTATTGTACACTCAATGAAAGCTTGTAAGTAAGTGCTCAATCTACATCTTATGGAACAGGGCCTGGAACAAAGTAAATGCTCATGAAATATTTATGGAGGTAAGGAAAGGAGGGAGAGGAAAAAGGGAAGTCTTATTTTATGATCCAGAAGACACTGTTCACCCTTATATTTGCTATCAACTGAGACATCCTGAAGGACAGCTCTAAGCTAGCCCTCCCTTGATCTTACATATTCTGTAGCTCCCTGCTACCTGTTGAAGTGAGTACCAAGACAACAGCCTGGCACCCACAGTCCTGCACAAATTGGGATGGAGGGACCTTCCTGCCTCTTCTCCTTCCTCTGAATGTACCTGACCCCAAGTCATGATCCCAGGGACCTGCCTACTTCTGGATGGTGCAGTAAGAAAGAATATGCCTTTCTTCCAGTTCTTTGCTATATCAAAGTCTGCTGGTCAGGGAGAATGCCTTTCTCTTCTTGGATCTTTACCTTAAGTTTCACAGTGGTGTCACTGGGATCCAATTCCAGGGTGATGGTCATGCCAGACAGGGCCTTCATGAAGATCTACATCCCACCTCTGTGAAAAGGAATTCATCTCGCCCAAGCAGCAGTGGTTGATCTTCGCTGGCACAGAGCTGGAAGAAAGGAACACCCTGTCTGACTACAACAACCAGGGTGAGTCCACACTGCACCTGGTGCTCCACCTCAGAGGTAGGATGCAGAATTTCATGAAGACTCTGACTAGCATGACCATCACCCTGGAGGTGGAGCCCAGTGACACCATGGAGAATGTCAAGGCAAGAATCAAGTCAAGGAAGGCATCCTCCCTGACCAGCACAGGTCAATATTTGCTGGCAAATTGGTGGACAACAGTAGACTTCTTCAGGATATTGTATTAACACTGGGTGTGTCTTACAGCTGTTTTCCAGCAAAGATCAACCTATGCTTGTCAGGGAGGATGCCTTCCTTGACTTGGTTCTTGCCTTGACATTCTCCGTGGTGTCACTGGGCTCCACCACTAGGGCGATGCTCATGCCAGTCATGGTCTTCATGAAGATCTGTATCCCACCTCTGAGATGCAGCACCAAGTGCAGTGTAGACTCCTGGATGATGAAATCTGACAGGCTACTGTCTCCAGGTCTTTGGGATATAAATCTTTACTGGTCAGGAAGATTGCCTTCCTTGTCTTGGATCTTTACCTTGCCATTCTGTATAATGTTACTGGGCTCCATCTCCAGGGTGCTGGTTGTGATATCTGGATTTCATGAAGATATGCATCCCATCTCTGCAGCACAACACAAAGTACAGGGTAGACTCTGCTGAGATGTTGGAGTAAGACAGGGTGGTGTCTTCTTGATCTTTGCCTTGATATTCTCAATAGTGTCACTGAGGTCCACCTCCAGAGTGATGGTCTTACCTTTCAGGGTCTTCATGAAGATCTGCATCCCATCATCAGTTGCACCACCAGGTGCAGGGTGGACTCCTGAATATTGGAATCCTACAGGCTTCTATCTTACAGCTCATTGTGAGATGCATCTCTGCTGGTCAGGAACATTGCCTTGCTTTTCTTAGATATTTGCCTTGCCATTCTCAATGGTGTCACTAGGTTCCACTTCCAGAGTGAGGTCATCCCAGTCAGGGTCTTCATGAAGATCTGCATCACACCTATGAGGCAAAGCACCCTGTACACACCCTGTCTCACTACAACATCTGGTAGGGGTTGAATGTCATCCAGCTGTTTGGCAGAAAATATCAACCTGTGCTGGTCAGGGACGATGCCTTCCTTGACTTGGTTCTTGCCTTGACATTCTCCATGGTGTCACTGGGCTCCACCTCCAGAACAATGTTTTTGCCATCCAGAATCTTCATGAAGATCTGCTTCCCACATCTGAGATGCAGCACCAGGTTCAGGGTGGTCTCCTGGATGTTGAAATCTGACAGGCTACACTCTTCCAGATCTTTGTGAGATAAATTGTTAATGGATTGAGAAAATTGCATTCCTTGTCTTGGATTTTTGCCTTGGCCTTCTCAATATTGTCACTGGGCTGCACCTCCAGGGTGATGATCATGCCAGTCAGGGTCTTCATGAAGATCTGCATCCCACCTGGGAGGCACAGCACCAGGTGCAGGGTGGACTCCTTTTGGATGTTGTAGTCAGGCAGGGTACACCAGTCTTCTAGCTGTTACCAGCAAAGGTCACCATCAGCTGGTGAAGAAATGTGTTTCTTGACTGGGATATTTTCCTTGCCATTCTCAGTGGTGTCCCTGGACTCCACCACCAGGGTGATGGTCAAGCCAGAGAGGGTCTTCATGAAGATCTGCATCCCACTTCTCTGGCACAGCACCAGGTACAGGGTGGACTCCTTGATGTTGTAATCAAATACTGTGATTTATTCCATCTCTTTGCTAGATCAACCTCTGCTGTCATTGTTGGCCACCTCCAGTAGTATGTTCATTCCAATCAGGGTCTTCATTGAGATCTGCATTGCACCTCTGAGGTTCAGCACCAGGTGCAGGGTGGACTCTTTTGGATGCTGTAGTCAGGCAAGGTGAACCGTCTTCTAGCTGTTGATAGAAAATGTCAACCTCCGGTGGTCAGAGAGGGTACCTTCCTTGACTGGCATCTTTGCCTTGAAATTCTCAATTAGTTCCACCTCTAGGGTGATGGTTGTGCCATTCAGGGTCTTCATGAAGATCTGTATTCCACCTCTGAGGCAAGCACCAGGTGCAGTTTGGGCTCCTGGATGTTGTAGTCAGACAGGGTGCTGTCTACCAGCTCTTTGCTAGATCAACCTCCACTGGTTGGAAGAATTCCTTCCTTGTGTTGGATCTTTGCCTTGACATTTTCATTGGTGTCACTGAGCTCCACCTCCAGGCTGATGGTCATGCCAGTCAGATTATTCATTAAGATCTGCAGCTCACCTCTGAGGTGTAGAACCAGGTGCCAGTGGACTCCTGGACGTTCAGGTAAGACAGGGTTCACCAGTCTTCCAACTGTTGCCAGCAAACATCAACCTCTGCTGCTTAGGGGAGTTGCTATCCTCATCTGGGTCATTACCTTGACATTCTCAATAGTGTCAAAGGGCTCCACCTCCAGGTTGATGGTCTTACTGGTAAGAGTCCTCATGAAGATCTACATTGCACCTCTGACACAAGGAATTCATCTCTCCCTAGCAGCAGTGCATGATCTTTGCTGGCACAGAGCTAGAAGACAGGCACACCCTGTCTGACTACAACATCCAGGAGGAGTCCACCCTGCACAGGTGCTGCACCTCAGAGATGGTATGCAGAACTTCATGGAGACCCTGACTGGCAGGACCATCACTCTGGAGGTGGAGCCCAGTGACACAATGGAGAATGTCAAGGCAAAAACCAAGTCAAGGAAGGCATCCTCCCTGACCAGCACAGGTTAATCTTTGCTGCCAAACAGCTGGACAACAGTCTACTCCTTCAGGATATTGTAGAGAGACCAGGTGTGTCTGTCTTACACCTGTTTTCCAGCAAAGATCAACCTGTGCTGGTCAGGGGGGTTGCCTTCCTTGACTTGGTTGTTGCCTGGACATTCTCTGTGGTGTCACTGGGCTCCACCACTAGGGCGATGCTCATGCCAGTCATGGTCTTCATGAAGATCTGTATCCCACCTCTGAGATGCAGCACCACGTGCAGGGTAGACCCCTGGATGTTGAAATCTGACAGACTACAGTCTTCCAGTTCTCTGTGAGATCAAGTCTGTTGGTCGGGAAGATTGCCTTCCTTGATTTGGATTTTCACGATGCCATTCTCTATGGTTTTACTGGGCTACACCTCCAGGGTGCTGGTCGTGCCTGTCAGGATCATCATGAAGATCTGCATCCCACCTCTGAGGCACAACATACGGTGCAGAGTGGACTCTTCTGAGATGTTGTAGTCAGACAGGGTGTCATCTTTTGGCTCTTTGATAGATCAACTTCTGCTGCTCGGAAGAATGTATTCCTTGACGTGGATCATTGCATTGACATTCTCAATGTTGTCACTGAGGTCCACCTCCAGGGTGATGGTCATGCCTGTCAGGGTCATCATGATGATTTATATCCCACCTCTGAGATGCAGCACCAGGTGCAGGGTGGAATCCTGGATGTTGGAATTCTACAGGCTACTGGCTTAAAGCTCTTTGTGAGATCAATCTCTGCTGGTTGGGAAGATTGCATTCTTTGTCTTGGGTTTTTTCCTTGCCATTCTCAATGGTGTCACTGGGCTCTGCCTCCATGGTGAGGTCATGCCAGTCAAGGTCTTCATGAAGATCTGCATCACAACTCTGAGTTGCAGCAACTGATTCAGTGTGGACTCCTTCTGGATGTTGTATTCAGGCAGGGTGAACCAGTCTTCTAGATGTTGCCAGCAAAGGTCAACCTCTTCTGGTCAGGGAGCATGCCTTCCTTGACTGGGATATTTGCCTTGACATTCTCATTGGTGTCACTGAGCTCCACCTCCAAGATGATGGTCATGCCAGTTAGATTCTTCATGATAAACCGCATGCCACCTCTGAAGTATAGCACGAGGTGCTCTGGACTCCTTCTGGATATTCAAGAAAGATAGGGTACAGCAATTTTCCAGCCTTTGCCAGCAAACATCAACTTATGCTGGTTAGGGGAATTGCCATTCTCATCTTGGATCATTACCTTGGCAGTCTCAATGGTGTCATTGGGCTTCATCTCCAGGTTGATGATCTTACTCATAAGGGTCCTCATGAAGATCCACATCCCACCTCTGATACAAGGAATTCATCTCTCCCTAGCAGCAGTGGATGATCTTTGCTGGCACAGTTCTTGAAGACAGGCACACCCTGTCTGACTACAACATCCAGGAGGAGTCTACCATACTCATGGTGCTGTACCTCAGAGGTGGGATGCAGATCTTCATGAAGACCCTGACTGGCAGATCCATCACCCTGGAGGTAGAGCCCAGTGACACCATGGAGAATGTCAAGGCAAGAACCAAATCAATGAAGGCATCCTCCCTGACCAGCACGGCTTGATCTTTTTTGGAAAACAGCTGTAAGACATACACCCTGTGTTTCACTACAACATGCAGAAGTCATCTAGTGTCATCCAGCTGTTTGGTATCAACGATCAACCTGTGCTGGTCAGGGAGGATGCCTTCCTTGACTTGGTTCTTGCCTTGCCACTCTCCATGGTGTCACTGGGCTCCTTCTCCAGGGCAATGCTCGTGCCAGTCAGGGTCTTCATGAAGATCTGCTCCCACAACTGAGATGTGCACCAGGTGTAGGATAGAATCCTGGATGTTGAAATCTGACAGGCTACTGTCTTCCAGCTCTTTGTGAGAGAAATCTTTACTGTTGAGGAAGATTGCTTTCCTTTTCTTGCTTCTTTGCCTTGCCATTCTCAATGGTGTCACTGGGATCCACCTCTAGGGTGAAGGTCATGCCAGCCAGTGTCTTCATGAAGATCTGCATTCCACCTTGGAGGTGCAGCACCAGGTGCAGGGTGGACTCCTTCTGGATGCTTTGGTCAGGAAGGGTGCACCAGTCTTCTAACTGTTGCCAGCAAATGTTACCGTCTGCTGGTCAAGGGGTAGGCATTTCAAGCCTGAGATCTTTTCTTGCCATTCTCTGTAGTTTTACTGGACTGTACTGCCAGCATGATGGTCGTGCCTGTCAGCATTTCATGAAGATCTGCATTCCACTTCTGAGGCACCACACAAGGTGCAAGTTGACTCCTTCTAGATGTCGTAGTCAGACATAGTGCTGTCTTCAGTTCTTTACTAGATCAACTTCAACTGATCTTGAATAATGCCTTCCTTGTCTTGGATTTTTGCCTTGACAGTCTCAATAGTGTCACTGGGCTCAACCTCCAGGGTGATGGTGGTGTCGGTCAAGGTCTTCATGAAGATCTGCAACCCACCTAAGAGGTACAGCACCAGGTACAGGGTGGACTCTTTCTTGGAGTTGTAGTCAGATAGGGTGCACCCATCTTCCAGCTATGTGTCAGCAAAGAACAACCTCTTTGTTGGGAGGATGCCTTCCTTATCTTGGATCTTTGCCTTGACATTCTCAATTTTATCACTGGACTCCACCTCAAGGGAGGTAGTCATGCTGGTCAGGGTATTCATGAAGATCTGCATTGCACCTCAGAGATACTGCAAAAAGTGGAGGGTGAATGTCTCCTGAATATTCAAGTAAGAGAGGGTGCACCTGTGTTCCAGTGGTTGCCCTCAAAGTTCAATCTCTGCTGGTCAGGGAGGATGCCTTCCTTTCCTTCGATTCCTGCCTTCACACCTCAATGTTGACACTGGGCTCAACCTCCAGAGTGATGTTCGTGCCTTTCAGGGTCTTCAGGAAGATGTGTATCCCACCTCTAAGGCACGGCACCAGGTGCAGGGTGGACTCCTGGATATTGTAGTGACACCAGGTGCTGTCTTCCATCTCTTTGCTAGATCAATCTCTGCTGGTCAGAAGAATGCCTTCTTTGACTTGGATCTTTGCCTTGGCATTCTCACTGGTGTCACTAAACTCCACCTCCAAGCTGGTGGTCACGCCAGTCAGATTCTTCATGAAGATCTGCATCTGAACTCTGATGTTATACCAGGTGCCATTGGACTCCTTCTGGATGTTCAAGTAAGAGAAGGCTCACCAGTCTTCCAGCTGTTGCCAGCAAATATCAACCATTGCTGGTTAGGGAAAATGCCACCCTGTCTTGGATAGTTACCATGACATTCTCAATGGTGTCAATGGGCTCCACTTCCAGGTTATTGTCTTGCATATCAGTGTCCTTATGAAGATCTACATCCTACCTCTGAAGCAAGGAATTCATCTCCCCAAGGAGCAGGGTTTGATCTTTGCAGGCACAGATCTGGAAGACAGGCACACCCTATCTGACTACAACATCCAGGAGGAGTCCACCCTGCACCTGGTGCTGCACCTCAGAGGTGGGATGCAGATCTTCATGAAGAACCTGACTGGCATGACCATCGCCCTAGAGGTGGAGCCCAGTGACACCATGGAGAATGTGAAGGCAAGAACCAAGTCAAGGAAGACATCCTCCCTGACAAGCATGGGTTGATCTTTGCTGGAAAAAGCTCTAAGACAGACACACCTTTTCCCACTACACATCCAGTTGGAGTCTAGTGTCATCCAGGTGTTTGTCAGTAAAGATCAACCTGTGCTGGTCAGGGAGGTGCCTTCGTTTCCTTGGTTCTTGCCTTGACATTCTCCATGGTGTCAGTGAGGTCCACCTCTAGGATAATGGTCACGCCAGTCAGGGTTTTCATGAAGGTCTGCATCCACACCTTACGAACTGCACCAGGTGCAGAGTGTACAATTCCTAGATGTTTTAGTCAGACAGGTTGCAACATCTCTGGCTGTTTGCTCTCAAAGATCAACCTCTGTTGCTCAGGGAGGATGCCTTCCTTTTCCAGGATCCCTGCCTCGCCATTCTCTATTTTGTCACTGGTCCCTATCTCCAGGGTATGGTTGTGCCTGTCAGTTTCATGAAGATATGCATCCCCCCTCCTAGGCACAAAAAAAGGTGCAGGGTGTGCTCTTCCGAGATGTAGTCAAACAGGTTGCTGTCTTCTTCCTCTTTGCTAGATCAACATATGCTGATCAGAATGATGCCTTCCTTGATTTGTATCTTTGCCTTGACATTTTCAATGGTATCACTGAGGTCCATCTCCAGGTTGATGGTCTACCTGTCAGGTTCTTCATGAAGATCTGCATCCCACCTCTGAGATGCAGAACCAGGTGCAGGGTGGACTCCTGGATGTTGGAATCCTACAGGGTACTGTCTTAAAGCTCTTTGTGAGAACAATCTCTGCTGGTCAGCAAGATTGCCTTCCTTGTCTTGGATATTTGCCTTGCCATTCTCAATGGTGTCATTGAGGTCCACATCCAGTGTTATGGTCATGCCAGTCAAGGTCTTCGTGATGATCTGCATCTCACCTCTGAGGTACAGCACCAGTTGCAGGGTGGATTCCTTCTGGAATCAGGGTGCACCAGTCTTCTAGCTGTTGCCAGCGAAAGACAACATCTGCTGGTCAGGGAGGATACCTTCCTTGACTGGCATCTTTGCCTTGACATTCTCAGTGAGGTCACTAGTTCCACCTCTAGGGTGATGGTCATGTGGGTCAGGGTCTTCATGAAGATCTGCATCCCACCTCTGAGGTGCAGGACCAGGTACAGGGTGGACTCCTGGATATTGTAGTCAGATAGCTTGCTGTCTTCCCTCTCTTTGCTAGATCAAACTCTGCTGGTCAGAAGAATGCCTTCCTTGTCTTGGATCTTTGCCTTGACATTCTCATTGGTGTCACTGAGCTCCGCCTCCAAGCTGGTGGCCATGCCAGTCAGATTTATAAAGATCTGCTTCCCACATATGAAGTGTAGTACCAGGTGGCAGTTGACTACTTGTAGATCTTCAAATAAAAAAGGGTGCACCAGTCATCCAGTTGTTGCAGGAAACATCAACCTCTGCTGGTTACGGGAGATGCCAATCTGTCGTGAATCATTACCTTGACATTCTCAATGGTGTCAATGGGTTCCACCAACAGATTGGTGGTCTTGCTAGTTAGGGTCCTCATGAAGAACTACATCCCACCTCTGAGACAAGGAAAATTCATCTCCCCCAAACAACAGTGCTTGATCTTTCCTGGCACAGAGCTGTAAGTTAGGCACACCGTGTGTGACTACAACATTCAGGAAGAGTCCACACTGCTCCTAGTTCTACACCTCAGAAGTGGGATGCAGATCTTCATGAAGACCCTGACTGGCAGGACCATCACCCTGGAGGTGGAGCCCAGTGACACCATGGAGAATGTCAAGGCAAGAACCAAATCAAGGAAGGCATCCTCCCTGACCAGCACAGCTTGATCTTTGCTGCAAAACAGCTGTTAGACAGACACACCTTGTCTCACTGCAACATCCAGAAGGCATCTAGTGTTGTCCAGCTGTTTGGCAGCAACATCCAGCCTTGTAGCTGTTGCCACCAGTTCAACCTCTCCTGGTCAGAGAGTTGCCTTCCTTCACTGGGATCTTTGCCTTGACATACTCAATGGTGTCACTGAGGTGCACCCTCAGGGTAATGGTCGTGCCAGTCAGGGTCTTCATGAATATCTGCATCCCACTTCTGAGATGCAGCACCAGGTGTAGTGTTGACTCCTGGATTGAAATTCAGTAGGCTACTGTCTTCTGGCTCTTTGTGAGATCATCTCTGCTGGTCGGGAATCTTGCCTTCTTGTCTTAGAACTTTGCATTGCCATTCTCAATTGTCTCTCTCGCTCCACCTCCAGGGTGATGGTCATGCCAGTCAGGGTCTTCATGAAGATCTGCATCCCCACTCTTAGGTGCAACACCAGGTTCAGTGTGTATTCTTCTTAGATGTTGTATTCAGACAGGTTGCAGCCATTTTCCAGTGTTTGCCAGCAAAGATCAACCTCTGATAGTCAGGCAAGATGCCTTCCTTTTCTTGGATCCCTGCCTTGCCATTCTCTATGCTTTTACTGGGCTCCACCTCCAGGGTGATGGTCGTGCCCCTCAGGGTTTCATGAAGATCTTCATCCCACCTCTGAGGCACAACACAAGGGGCAGTGTGGACTCCTCCCAGATGTTGTAGTCACACACGGTGCTGTCTTCCCTTTCTTTGCTAGATCATCCTCAACTGTTCCGGAAGAATGCCTTCCTTCTCTTGAGTATTGGCCTTCACATTCTCAATGGTGTCACTGGGCTCCAACTCGAGCATGATGGTCATGCTGGTCAGGGTATTCATGAAGATCTGCACCCCATCTCTGAGATGAAGCACCAGATACAGGGTGGACTCCTTCTGGGTGTTGTAGTCAGACAGGGTGCATCCTTCTTCCAGGTATTTGTCAGCAAAGATCAACCTCCGTTGGTCACGGAGGATGCCTTCCTTTTCTTGCATCCCTGCTTTGACATTCTCACTGGTGTCACTGGGCTCAAACTCCATGGTGATCGTCGTGCCTTTCAGGGTCTTCATGATGACCTGCATTCCACCTCTGAGATGCAGCACCAGGGGCAGTGTGGACTCCTGGATGTTGTAGTCAGAGAGGGTGCTATCTTCCAGCTCTTTGCTAGATCTACATCTACTGGTCAGAAAAATGCCTTCCTTGTCTTGTATCTTTGCCTTGACATTCTCATTTGAGTCACTGAGCTCCTCCTCCAGGGTGGTCATCATGCCTTTCAGGGTCTTCATGAAGCACTGCATCCCACCTCTGTGGCACTGCACCATGTGCAAAGTTAACTCCTCCTGGATATTCAAGTAAGACTGGGTGCACCAGTTGTCCAGCTGTTTCCAGCAAACATCAACCCCTTTTGGGCATGGCAGTTGCCATCCTGGTCTTGATTCATTACCTTGACTTTCTCAGTGGGGTCAGTGGACTCCACCTCCAGTTGATGGTCTTGCTGGTCAGGGTCCTCATGAAGATCTACATCCCAGCTGAGACCAGGATTTCATCTGCCCCAAGCAGCAGTGGATGATCTTTGGTGGTACAGAGGTATAATACAGGCACACCCTGACTACAACATCCAGGAGGAGTCCACCCTACACCAGGTGCTGCACTTCAGAGGTGCGATGCAGATCTTCATGAAGACTCTGACTGGCATGATCATCACCCTGGAGGTGGAGCCCAGTAACACCATTGAGGATGTTAAGGCAAAATCCACGAAAAGGAAGGCATTCTTCCTGACCAGCAGACATTGATCTAGCAAAGAGCTGGAAGACAGGCACATCCTGTCTGTCTGCACCATCAAGAAGAAGTACATCCTTCACCTGGTTCTGCATGTCTGCAGTGGGATACCATCATCTGGTTGTGGAGCCCAGTGACACCACTGAGAATGTCAAGGCAAGAACCAAGTCAAGGAAGGCATCCTCCCAACCTTCACAGGTTGATCTTTTCTGCCAAACAGCTAGAAGACAGACACACTCTGTCACTACAACATCCAGAAAAAGTCCACCCTGAACCTGGTACTGCATCTCTTCATGTTTTCAACATGGAGAATGCATCCTTCTTTGTGTGATCTGAAAGAGTCTCCCATGTGTGAACTCATGATGCCTCAATTTTGGAATCTTCCATTACTGTAGCTGTTAGTAGTTACTAGTGTACTGACATATTTGGTCTAAAGGCATTTTGCAGCACACATGATGGAGTGAGTGGGTTCTTTGTTTTGTGAATTCAATGAATGAATCTCACAGACTCAGTAGTGGACAGATGAGGGTTAATTATCAGAATTTAGGAAAATAATGGAATGACAGGAGATGTCTTTCATGGGTGGGGTTCCAATGAGGGTGACCAGTGAGGGAGTGTTGTTTTGGGATTTATATACATCTAAGGGGTAAAGAAAATCTGCGCCCAGTCCAGTCCTTGGCATGGTATTCAGTGACAATATCCTCTACATGTACCATTTGTTCCAGTCAGTTTAAGGTCACTGTGTTGCAGTTGGTCCCTTTTCAGAGAGGTCTGGGCTCTGGGCCACAGATGTCTCACTCTCAACTTAAGCTGAGCCTTGCAGGCATGGTCTTTCTATTCTGTTTCACTGTGGTCTTACTTTTCAAAGAAATCTGAACTTGGTGGGGCCCTAGTCTCCTTCTGCATACCCCAGCTCTTTTCTTACCTTCATCTCAGGGCCTGTGTCACCATTCCTGTCTTCCATACTGATGGAAATGTACACAGCACACAGTCTCCAGAGAAGTCCTCAAGATTTACTCAGTTTGTCAATTACTTTGGAGACAAATGGAGGAACATAATTATTTGAATGAAGTCAGGTATACTCTTCCTTGGGACATCCTGAAGGCATTTCTGAGCCCCTTTCCATGATGGGGCTTTGCCTCAAGCCAACTGGAGAAAAAGATCCTGAAAGTTTATAATATTTAAATTTTCTACCAGTCTTGGGCATTTAGGTGAAGTTCATTGCCAATCTTCAAAAGGATATTGCCTGCAAATTGGGCCCCACCACTTTTGACAACTCTTATATTCAGACTGATTTCAGCACAGAATTGGCATCGTTGGTCCCCTTTGTGATTGCCAGGAGCAAATCCAATCCTCTGAGGAATGGTCTGGTAAATGATGTAAACACGTCTTGATCATAATGAGTGCCATGATGAAGAGAATCAACTATGAAATACCCAAGCTTTCTGGTAATAAAATGACTCTGTAGGGACTTTCCTTGAATTCACAGGCTGTTCCCAATTCCTGGAAATTTCAGTGATGAGCTCTCTTAGCATTTGCACCCAAATATTCAGGGGAAAATGCTGTGATTGAATTCAAATTCAGACAAGAGGGGCAGGATGGTGTATTAGAGGCACCCAGCACTTGTCTGTAGTCAAGAGAGAGAATCTAAAGGCCACACTGAGGTTTGTGGCCATGGGAGAATGCTCAAGATCAACAGAGGAGAGACTTAGATCTGATGATTCTTGAGTATTGGGCTGGATTGTGAAAGTGAGAGCCCAGTACTGATCCCAGGGCAGGCAGCAGGGCTAGGGCAGACCTCCAAGGCAAGTGTTGGGGTGGAGGCAGGAGAGTCCCAGTGAGCAGCAGAGGCACAGGACTCAGCACTGTGCAGCAGTGTCATCTGAACACATGACAGATCTAGGACATGCATAGTGAACAGGCTCTGGAGGTGTGCTCTGCCCTTCACTGCATATTCTCTTGGTGCCCTAACTGGGAGTGACAGCTTCCCAAGGGGGGTTAAAAACTTTCTTAACTTGTGTCTTCATGTTTCAGACACAATGTTGATTTAGGTTAACATTTCTATTCATCCAAAACATTATATGTGAAAATCTATGGAATAGATGATATGGATATAATAATGGATATACGGATATATACTATGGATATAGATAATATGGAATAGAGAATAGATAAGAAACTAAGATGCATTTCAAAATTAAAAGATCTTTCCTTAAATTTTGTCAAGAGACACATTTCAGAAAAATTAAGAAGTATACATAAAAATCTTAAAATCCTACTATTCATATATAACTACTATTAACATTAAACACATAACTTATAGATATATGCATTTTATAAATACAAAATCATATTAATAGTTTTAAAACTTCTAAATTATTTCAAATTGCATCCATTTAAGAGTGGCCCCCTCAGCCACAGGAACAGAGTTGTTTTTTCTCCCTTTTAAGGTGGTCACTATACAGATGGTCTGGTTAGTGGGACTGAAGGTGGTGAAGCCCAAGTTGCCCCATTAGCTCTGTCTTGGGCTTCTTGTTCCTCCAATTTGGGAGGAGAGGAACATGACCCCTAAGGCAGATATGAACTTCGAGTCTAGTCTGGGCTCCCAGATTCCTTTGAATGCATGAGGACAAACTCACGAGTAGAGGTGGCCTTTCTGTATGTGGTGCTAGTTCTCCCAGGAGAGCTTAAGGGGTTCTGCTTGGACAGACTTTGTGGGATGGCAGTAAATGTAGGAATGTTGCTTGCCCTTGTTTGTACTTTACCTTCTGTCCCTTTGCCCCATGGTGGTCATCTGCCTATGGACACTGGAGGTGCTCGGTCCCAAGCTTACCCCAGGTTGCTGTCTGTTGCTTGGGGTCCATCCTCTTTAAGAAGAGATGCACAAGGCCCCAAACGCTGATATGAGATCTGGGAGCAAGACTGGGCTCCCAGATCCCCCTGATGTCACAGAGACAGACAAGCTACCAGAGGTTGCCTTAATGGGGGTAGTGTTGTTCCCCTGAGATGAGCATAGGTGTTCCTGGGTGGGCAGGTGTTGGGGGGTGGCACTCAGGGTAGGAACTCCAGTGTTTCCTTGTTTTTGTTTTCTTTTGTTCTTTTGTTTTTTGGGGACAGTGGTAGTGTTCTGGCCAGGGACACTCTTAGTGTTCTGTCCCAAACTTGCCTCAGTTTGCTCTCCAGTTCTGGGGGTTCCTCTACTTTTTGAGCAGGTGTTTAGTGCTGCCCTGGGAGATGTCAAACCTGGGACCAAGTCTGGGCTCCCAGATCCCATTGGTGACATGGGAGCAGACCTAAAAGTAGAGGAGGTCTTTCTCGGTGTGGTCTGTGTTCCCCCAGGAGAGCCTAAGGGTTTCTGCATGGGCAGGCTTTGGGAGGTGGCAGTAAGTGCAAGAACACCAGTGTTTGCTTTCCCTGACTTGCACTTTCCCTTCTGCCCCTTGGTCCCCATGGTGGTGCTCTGCCTATGGACATTGGCATTACTGTGTCCCAAGCTTGCCCCAGGTTGCTCTCTGTTGTTTGGGGTCCCTCCTCTTTGGGAAGAGATACACATGTTCCCAAAGGCTGATATGAGATCTGGGAGCAAGTCTGGGCTCCCAGATCCCATTGATGTGAAAGGGACAATTGAGCTACTAGAAGTAGCCTTTCTGGGGGTGGTGTTGGTCCCCTGAGATGAGCCTAGATGTTCCTGGGTGGGCAGGTGTTGGAGGCTGGCATTCAGGGTAGGAGCTCCAGTGCTTCCTTGCCCCCGTTTGCTCTTGCTTTTGCATTTTCTGGGTGCAGTAGTAGTGCTCAGGCCAGGGTCACTGCTGCTATTCTGTCCCAAGCTTGCCCCATGGTGCTCTCTGGGTTTGGCAGTCACTCTACTTTCTGAGCAAATGCTCATTGCTGTTGTGGGAGCAGTCAGGCCTGGGGACAAGTCTGTCCTTCCAGTGGCCTTTGATGGAACTAACCCTGTCAGCCTGGAAGGGGATGGAACTTGTTTCTCACAGGTTGACTGGGGCTGCCTGTTGTCAGGACAAACTCTGGCCATGGTCCCTGTCCTCTGGGGGGCAGCTGCAGAGGAAGAGGCCAATGCATTTGATGTCCCAGCAGGCCTTGCAGCCTGGGTGCTGGCATGGGAACCCATGGTGGGGTTTCTATGTGTATCAGCCCCAAGGGCTGAGTGCTTTGGACTGGCCAAGGCTGGGGGGCCTGCACTCAATGGTGGGAATGGGGCTGCCCCTGGACCTGGAGCTGCCAGGTGTCCAGATTGAGGGCTGGCAAAGGAGAGGGCCATGGGCATCTTCCCAGGAGGAACCCCAGGGAGTTGTGGAATGGTGGCTCCACAGATGACAGCCTGCTTCTCAAGCAGAGCCTTTTGCCGCACCCTTGGAGCTGGCCTGCTGGTGCTGTCCACAGGTGAGGCCCTGTGTGTTCTGTTGGGCTTTGGGCCCTGGTGAGAGGGGAGGAAGCTCCTACCCGAGCTGGATGGAGGCCCCACATGGAGGAACTGGGAAGGCAAACTGGTATCCATGAGGGTGGCCCCAAAGGGAACCACTGGCTGTGGAGCCAAGCCTGCCAGCGTGCTGCGAGAGGGCCTGGGAGGAAGGGCCAAAGCAGCAATTGGCAGGCTGTGGGGGAAGAGGACACTAAGGTTGGAGGTGGGAGAGTGTCTCTGGGACGAGACAGCAGAGCCCACCCACATAGGGGTGGAGGCTGCCACAGTGGTGATACTGGGATGGTGGAGCAAGTTCTGACTAAGACCCAGGGATGCCACAGGCCTGGCCCCTCCTCCCAATGCAGCAGGGTCCCATGCATGGGCTTGGGGGGCCATGGTAGTGCTGACACACATGGCCTGGGTCTCACCCATCAGAAGGCGGTTGATGCGCTGCAGAACTTTCTCCTTCTCCCAGTCTAAGTCCTCAGCGGTTACTGGACAGGCCAGTTCCAGAGGTGGTGGCAGCCTCAGAGGTTCCCCTCGGTGATGAGGCAGCAAAGGAAACTTCCGTTTCCGTGGCCTGCTGGCGTCCCCAGTACATGAACACTTCTTCCTTGCCAATGGCTGTCCCACCCGCCCTTCTGCCACCTTCTCAGTATGGGCTTTCTTTGGTGGAATCCCTGGGGATGAAGAGCATCCCAGGGGCAGCTTACAGTTAGAAGGGCCTGGAGCCCTCCTCTTCAGGCCTGGGAGACCTTGACTGGAGCTGTACGAACTGCTGATGGCATTTCTTTTCTGGCAGGAACTCATACAGGTGGCCTGGGAGATGCCAGCTCTGTCTTGGGAGCTCTGGGTGCAGATGTTTACCTGCAGAGCCCCAGGTCTGGGCACAAAGGAAGGCAGGCAGCCGTGGGACACCAGGGGCCTGAAGGCAGATTGTGCTCCTCCAGTCACCTGGAAGCTCCCCCTCTGATATTTTTTTTCTTCGGGGTCTTCTGCCTTCTCAGGCTCCCCTTCGTCACTGTCTCCAGGGGCTCTGTGTACAGTCTTCCCTGGACAGTGGTCTTGGACAGGCCTGAGTCCTGCAAGCTGGCAAGCAGCTACTTCCTGCTCCTGTGCCATAGGAGGCATGTGCTTAATGATTTGATGGTCTGTTTTGCAGGAATCAGTGGAAGGTGCAGCAGACAGCAGCATCTTACTCAGCAGACCTGGCATGCGGAGGATGGAGGACATGTCCACGTCTCCCAGGAAGTGTAGAACAGTCTTCAGGACCCTGGACATGCATCTAGGAGGTGTTCGACTCAACCGCCAATGTGCCCTGGCAAGCTGGCGGCAGGATGACCTGTGAGTGTCCCCGTGGGACCAGGCAGCCCGGAGTGTCCAACCAGAATAGGGAAGTCTGCGGGAGCTGTGATAGGGCTTCATGGGGGATGCCACTGGCCGGTCCCTGGTGGCTACTGGTGAGGGACAAAGCTTTCCCTGGGACATACCCATGGCAGAAATTAGTACGGCGCAATTCAGAAATACAGCGGCAAGCACAAAAGGTCCTTCTAGTGTGGAGAACCGGTTTCAGGAGAAACAGCAGTTAGACCTGTTACCACGTCGCAGCTAGGGAAGGTAATGATTATAGAACCCTGGGCACGTGCAGAAAACCGTTGACACAGGGCACGAGGTGGGGTCGTGCCAGGAACGGACATGCACGTGCAAAGGTGCACGTGCAAAGGTGCACGTGCAAAGATGCGCATGCAAAGGTCCGCCAGGGCATGAGCAGGGTCATGCCAGGAACGGACACGCACGTGCAAAGGTGCACGTGCAAAGGTGCACGTGCAAAGGTGCGCATGCAAAGGTCTGCCAGGGCATGAGCAGGGTACTGCCAGGAACGGACATGCACGTGCAAAGGTGCACGTGCAAAGGTGCACGTGCAAATGTCCGTGTGCAGAGGATCGCGTGCATGCACCATATGCGAGAGGGATAATCACAGAAACCGCGTGTCTGTAGCATACCTCGATCCTGGGGGGACTGTGGAGTGGGGTCACCGGGGTTTTGGATCCAGAGCCTGCTGGTCCACCAGCTGACACATTGACGTTTCCTGATCCTCTGGGAAGGGTTGTAGATGTTGGTTGAAGGGTAGCAGTTATGGCGATGGCAGGGATCCCTCCTCTCACGCTGGTGCAGCGCACGTGCCCCTCCTCAGAGGTGTCCAGAATGGCTGCCCAGCTGGGCTGGAGTCAGTGGAGGTGGTGGGTGGTGGGAGGGCTGAGCAGACTCTGGCTGGCAGGTAGAGGGCAGCTCTTGGGCATGCAGCAGGTGGGTATTAGGGTGACACATGGGGGTTTTGCTGGTGGTACCTATGCTTCCAGTACAGGGACAGGCCCGTGCCTCCTTGAGGGCACTCTTCTCTGGAAAGGTGGGCAATGGCTCAGGTCCCAATATGCACACTCCACATGCCACCAAGTGTGGAGGAGGGTGGTGGACTGGAGCAGGGCTGCCAGCAGGAGATGCCATGGGCCTCTGAAAGGGGAAGTAAGGACAGGAAATAGGTGGTGCACCAGCACAGGACTGGTCCTGCAGGTGTGCAGCAAGTGAGCAAGTGGGGATGGCGTCACCAGGATATCACTCGCTGGGCCTGGGACAGGACACTGTCCTCTGCTGTCACAGTGAAGGTGTGATCCAGCGTTTGTATCTGGTGAGCGCAGGTGGTGGTGGGTTTGACAGCTAGGCGCTCTTGCAAAGGCAGGAATCCCTCTGCCCATGCCCTGCCCCAGAGCTGTCAGAGAGCTGTCCATGGTCCTGCAAGCACTTGACCAGAGAGCTGTCCTGGTCCTGCAAGAGTCTGGCCAGACTGAAGGGGAACTTCTGGGGAGCAAGTTTTCTGCTGGTGGTAGCTTGGGATCGGGGACTGTCTTCCTGCACTTCCTCTGGGAACACTGGAGGGGACAGCTGCTGAAAACAGAGCATGAGTGCCCCCAGTCTCTGACTGAGAGCTTCAGCAGGGCAGGCTGGGAGGGACTGGTGACCTGGTATACTGTCCTTTCCCTCTGTAGGGAAGACAGAATACCCCAGCTTGTGTGCTCACAAAGTCTGGTTTTATTTATTTTGGGGCTGCTTTCTTCAAATTCGGTATGAAGATTCTCCAATTGTTTGAGTGTGTCTTTGCTTAGCTGTTCTGGGGACACTAGTAGGCCTCCTACTGATTCCACTGTGGAAGACCTGTTCACCTTTGACCAATTCAATCCAACAGAGACACCTTGCAGACCTAGAGATCCCCTCATCATTCACTGTTGGGAGGTTCAATCTGTCAAGCGTATTGGTGTCCTGCAGATGGAAGGACACCCTGCCAGAGTTAGGTGTGAGTTTTGGACCTCATGCTTCCGAAAACTCACTGAGCAACTGTGTATGCTCCTCTGCCCTCAGCTGTGAAGATCTGCCACTCTTCATTGCAGGTGGAGTGCTGGGTGGTTTTCTGGACTGGAAAAAATATTGTGAGCAGTGCCTGGAGGAGCGAGGCAGGAGGGAGCCTCAGCTGGGACCACTGTCCAAAATGGATGCTCCTCAGGTCCTCTCACTGCCCCTGGGTTCTCCCAGGTGCAGTCTGCAGGGTGAAGGTGTCGCTGGTGCTCATGGTGCCTCATGCTGTTACTCCCAGAGGTGAATCTTTCTAACACTTTTGGTGGTACTGCATGGCAGTCTGCAGTGGGGACCAGGACCCTGGATGGAGAGGGATCACCCATAGCCCAGATGAGCCGTGTGCAACCACAGACTAGCACTCCTCTTCCAGTGGTGAAAAAGTAGGGGTGGGGTTGACAAGAACGTGAGCCTGAGACTCGGTGTGCAGGACTTCCCTGTGACAGCACAGCTGAGCTGGTACATGTCTTGAATCTTCCTCTGGGGTGGCCAGGACCACTACTTGCCCAAGTGTAGTGAATTCATAGTACTGTCAGGAAAATGGCTGTGAGATGTGATGTGTCCCCCACCATAGGCCTCCCCCTAGGCTCTCATGCAGGGAATTTCTCAGTGTCCTCTTTCAGACCCCTTTTCCTGCTGCATAGGGCACAAATCTGGACACACTCCTAGTCATGCCTGCCTCTGGTGTCAGGGGTGCTGACTGCCTGAAGGGGGTAAGGGAACTTGGCCACACCCAGGAGGTCCTGGAGCCTGAGGTTGGTCAAGCTCTTTAGTTTATAATAAGAAATGTAAACACAGTCTTTATTTCTCATTTAAAACAGCTATTATAAAAATTATATAAACAGCATATAAAGAAGGATTCCAGCACCCAAGGGGCCCTCATCACTGTCATTGGGGTGCACCATCTTCATGTTTTACTTCTAGATAGACTCCCCTTCCCATGAGAAAGAGGGAGTCCTTAGAAATGCTTAATGTAGGGGTTTCTCAAGAAGGTCATTTTGACATACTATGTACAGTTAGTGTGGGGACATATTGACTTAAGAGGTGACATAGTGGAATCAGGAAAACAAATATTAAAGAAATTGAACTCAGATTTGACCAGGATTCCTTACCTTTTTGAGTGTATATCCATATGCTGTATGCATGTGTTGTGCAGTCTTTCAAAAGGAATGTACATTGTGGTGACCACAGATACACACCTAGAGGATATACTTGCACATACACTAAGCCACACGAAGTCTTTGCTGTGGTTGTCAACAATGTCCTGATTCACAAAGACCTTTCTCTCCCTCTTAGATGAAATACAACATGGAGTCCTGTAAATTGCCTTTGAAGATTCAAAATTTTGCTTTGGACATAAGAAAACATCGATGTTGGAAATGACTGTGAAAAAATTTAGTTAACAATTGATTTCTAAATGTGGAAGCACAATATAGTAATACATAGTTCTTCTATTATGTATAATATAAATATATAATTGCTTCCACATTATCAAGTTAAATTTCATGAGTATGTATTTGATCTCCTTTGAAGTTTATATCATCAGGACAAAACCCCATTTTTATTCTCTCACTGGGAATTCTTTATTCCCACACTGAAAATTTTTCTTAGAATTGGGTTCAGTTTATATTTGCATACATAGGGTTGTATATTCATGTTCTAAAAACATCTAGAGTCCCTTGCACATATTGTCTAGTAATTTGTTTTTAAATCGAATATAATATGTATGTATGCACACACACATACACATGTACCTAGATTAGGTGTTAATATCACCCTTTTCTGCAAGAGGAAACAGAAGCACACAAAAGCTACAAAACATGGCCCAGGATCCCATATGGCTTCCCTACTGAATATTTGTGTCTCCTCCTAATTTATATCTTCAATCTCTAATGCCAGTGCAATGCCAAGACAAGTGGGGACTGTGGGAGTTAAATTAGATTTAGATAAGGACATGGGGACATGGCTGCCAAATTGAGTTGAGTGTTCTTAGAAGGTGAGGAAGAGACCAGGGCTCACGTGTTCTCTGCCAAGTGAGGACACATTGAGAAGGCAGCCAGCTGTGAGCAAGAAGCTCAATCTGCTAGAACCTTGACATTGAACTCCCATCCTCCCAAATGGAGAGAAAAAAAATAAATGTTTTTTTTAACATTCCCAGGTTCACGTATTTTGTTTAGCACCTGCAGCTGACTAGAACAGCTAGTGAAGAGACTTTGTGAATATCAAAATGAAGTGATGTATTCAAAGTGGTTTATGAATATTAGCTATTGCATTATCATCTTCATCATCATAACTATTTTTCATAACCAAATGGCATAGGGGCTATTTTCACACCTGATCCAATTCTAAAGGAACTCACTGGACTTTGGTCCAGCAGACAGAGGCTATGGACTGCTCCAGATGAGCAGTACTCAGATTTACAGGTAGTTTGTGGCCACTTTAAGGATCTACATAGACATTTGGCTGCTCTGTAATTGAGTTTTTTTGGGCCATCATGAGAATTATAAACCTGGTCAAGTCAATACCATCCCCTTTTAGGGTGGCCAAGTTAATCATGACCAGTCATTTACATCTTGAGTCATTCTAAAATCAATATAAATTTTCCCTTCCTCAGACACCTGTAAAAACATGAATGACAGGTGATGTCACTGAACAACTGACACAGGAGTAGAGAGCTCGAAGAGCCTGAAAAGGAGCCAGGCAATCAGAGGAGAGATGATGGCAAGGCTAGAGGAGGCCAATCTCTGTCCAGGGGGCTGTGGTCAGAGCCAGTAGAGTTCCTTCTGGGACCTTCTCAGGATGGAGCCTTGGTAAGAGTATAGATATGCCCAGCCATGAGCTGTGTGGAAGGAGGATGGATTTTGGATTCTGGTGGAAGTAGATTGGTATTTTAGCTTTATAAATTTATAGCTAAGAAACTCTGAAGAATTAGGTTCAATTACCTGAGATTCAGTTTTCTCATCCACCAATTGGGCACTGTAAATTAACCTTCTCTACAAAGATGGAGTGTAGATGTATGAGGTTATATTTGCAAAGCAATAATTTTTTGGCAATAGGAGACTGAGAAGTGCAAGAAGAAAGGATTGTGAAGCCAGGAGAAGCTGGATGACATCCTGTCTTTTCCTCCTTCTACCTAATTGACTTCAGATAAATCACTTTACTACTCTGAGTATTAGTTTCCTTGTATTGGAATAGTAACAGAACATCCAGCACAGATTGTTTATAGTAACTACATGAGGTCACACATGCAAAGATGTGAGTGCAGGGCACACAGAAGTATATGAACTCAGTGAATAGAGGGTGCTATTTTTGCAAATATGGTTTTTTTAAATTTATTTTTATTGTAAACAAATGGGATATATATTGTTTCTGTTTGTACATGGAGTAACAGCATACCATTTGCATATTTATATATTTACATAGAGTAATGATGTTTGATTCATTCCATTATTTTTTTCCTTCCCCCCCACCCCTTCCACCTCTCTTTTCCCTCTATACAGTCCCTCCTTCCTCCATTGTTGTCCCACTCCCACCCCCCATTAAGTGTCATCTTCTGCTTATCAGTGAGATCATTCCTCTTTTGGATTTTTGAGATTGGCTTTTCTCACTTAATATGATGCTCTCCAATTTCATCCATTTGCCTGCAAATGTCATAATTTTATTATTCTTTATAGCTGAGTAATATTCCATTGTATATATCTATACCACAGTTTCTTTATCCATTCATCAATTGAAGGGCATCTAAGTTGGTTCCATAGTCTGGCTATTGTGAATTGATCCGCTATGAACATTGATGTGGCTGTATCTCTGTAGTATGCTGATTTTAAGTCCTTTGGGTATAGGCCGAGGAGTGGGATAGCTGGGTCAAATGGTAGGTCCATTCCAAGTTTTCTAAGGAATCTAAACACTGCTTTCCAGAGTGGCTGCACTAATTTGCAGTCCCACCAGCAATGTATGAGTGTACCTTTTTCCCCACATCCTTTCCAACACCTATTGTTGCTTGTGTTCTTGATAATCGCCATTCAAATTGGGGTGAGATGGAATTTTAGTGTAGTTTTGATTTGCATTTCTCTTATTACTAAAGATGTTGAACATTTTTTCATATATCTGTTGATTGCTTGTACATCTTTTTCTGTGAAGTGTCTGTTCATTTCCTTAGCCCTTTTTTTGATTGGGTTATTTGTATTCTTAGTGTAGAGTTTTTTGAGTTCCTTATATATTACGGAAATTAGTGCTCTATCTGAAGTATGAGAGGCAAAGATATTCTCCCACTCTGTAGGCTCTCTCTTCACATTGCTGATAGTTTCCTTTGCTGAGAGAAAGCTATTTAGTTTTAATCTATCCCAGTTATTGATTCTTGCTTTTATTCCTTGTGCTATGGGAGTCCTGTTAAGGAAGTCTGATCCTAAGCCAACAAGGTGAAGATTTGGACCTACTTTTTCTTCTGTAATATGCAGGGTCTCTGGTCTGATTTTAAGGTCCTTGATCCATTGTGAGTTGAGTTTTGTGCAGGGTGAGAGATAGGGGTTTAGTTTCATTCTGTTGCATATGTATTTCCAGTTTTCCCAGTACCATTTGTTGAAGAGGCTATCTTTTCTCCATTGCATCTTTTTGGCAACTTTGTCTAGTATTAGAAAATTGTATTTATTTGGGTTTGTGTCTGAGTCCTCTATTCTGTACCATTGATCTACCTGTCTATTTTGGTGCCAATACCATGCTGGTTTTGTTACTATTGCTTTGTAGTATAGTTGAAGATCTGGTACTGCGATACCCCCTGTTTCATTCTTCATGCTAAGGATTGCTTTAGCTATTCTGGGTTTTTTATTCTTCCAGATGAATTTCATGATTGCTTGCTCTATTTCTGTGAGGTACATCATTGGGATTTTAATTGGAATTGCATTGAATCTGTATAGCACTTTGGTAGTATGGCCATTTTGACAATATTAATTCTGCCTATCCAAGTTTATGGGAGATCTTTCCATCTTCTAAGGTCTTCCTTAATTTCTTTCTTCAGTGTTTTGTAGTTTTCATTGTAGAGATCTTTTACCTCTTTGGTTAGATTGATACCCAAGTATTTTATTTTTTTTGAGGCTATTGCAAATGGAGTTGTTTTACTCATTTCCCTTTCAGCTGTTTCATCGCTTGAGTATAAAAATGCTGTAGATTTACACATGTTGATTTTATAGCCTTCTATTATGCTGAATTCATTGATGAGGTCTAGAAGTTTTCTGGAGGAGGTTTTTGGATCCTCTAAATATAGAATCATGTCATCTGCAAATAGTGACATCTTAAGTTCCTCTTTTCCTATTCATATCCCTTTAATTTCTTTAGTCTGCCTAATTGCTCTGGCTAGAGTTTTGAGGACAATGTTGAATAGAAGTGGTGAAAGAGAACATCCCTGTCTTGTTCCCGTTTTTAAAGGGAATGATTTCAGTTTTTCTCCATGAAGAATGATGCTGGCCATGAGCTTAGAATAAATAGCCTTTACAATGTTGAGGTATGTTCCTAATATCCCTATTTTTTCTAGTGTTTTCAGCATGAAGGCGTGTTGTATATTGTCAAATGCATTTTCTGCATCAATTGAAATAACCATATGATTCTTATCCTTAAGTCTATTGACATGATGGATTATGTTTATTGATTTACGTATGTTAAACCATCCTTGCATTCCAGGAATGATCTCCACTTGATCATGGTGCACAAATTTCTTAATATGTTTTTGGATACGGTTTGCCAATATTTTGTTAAGGATCTTAGCATCTATATTCACCAAGGATATTGGTCTAAAATTTTCTTTCCTTGAAGTGTCTTTTCCTGTTTTGGGTATGAGGGTGATATTGGCTTCATATAATGAGTTCGGTAGGGTACCCTCCTTTTCTATTTCCTGGAATACTTTGAGAAGTGTTGGAATGAGTTCTTCTTTGAAGGTCTTGTAGAACTCGGCTGAGAATCCGTCTGGTCCTGGGCTTTTCTTGGATGGTAGATTTTTAATGGCTTCTTCTATTGCATTGCTTGATATTGATCTGTTTAAATCATGTATGTCCTCCTGGTTCAGTTTGTGAGGAGCATATGTCTCTAGAAATTCGTCAATGTCTTCAGTACTTTCTATTTTGTTGGAATACAGATTTTCAAAGTAGCTTCTCATTATGTTCTGTATCTCAGTGGTGTCTGTTGTGATATTTCCTTTTGCATCATGTATTTTAGTAATTTGAGTCTTCTGTCTCCTACTCTTTGTTAGTGTGGCTAAGGGTTTATCAATTTTGTTTACTTTCTCAAAGAACCAACTTTTTGTTATGTCAATGTTTTGAATAGTTTCATTTGTTTCAATTTCATTGATTTCAATTCTGATTTTAATTTTTTCCTGTCTTCTACTACTTTTGCTGTTATTCTGTTCTTCTTTTTCTAGGGCTTTGAGCTGTAATGTTAGGTCATTTAATTGTTGGCTTTTCATTCTTTTCTGGAATGCGCTCCATGCAATGAATTTTCTTCTTAGTACCGCTTTCATAGTGTCCCAGAGATTTTAATATGTTGTATCATCATTCTCATTGACCTCTAAGAATTTTTTAATCTCCTCCCTGATGTTTTTTGTTATCCATGTTTCATTCAATAGCATATTATTTAGTCTCCAAGTGTTGGAGTAATTTCCTTTTTTTACTTTGTCATTGATTTCTACTCTTGGTCCATTATGATCGGATAGAACACAAGGCAGTATCTCTATTTTTTTGCATTTTCTAAGGGCTGCTTTTTGGCATAACATATGGTCTATTTTTGAGAAGGTTCCATGTGTTGCTGAGAAGAAAGTGTATCCACTCGTTGATGGATGGAATATTCTATATATGTCTATTAAGTCTAGGTTATTGATTGTGTTATTGAGTTCTATGATTTCTTTGGTTAGATTTTGTTTGGAAGATCTATCTAGTGGTGACAGAAGTGTGTTAAAGTCACCCAGATTATTGTGTTGTGGTCTATGTGATTCTTGAAATTGAAAAGGATTTGTTTGATGAACAGGGATGCACCATTGTTTGGGGCATAAACATTTACTATCGTTATGTTTTCCTGATTTATGGTTCCCTTAAGCATTATGAAATGTCCTTCTTTATCCCTTCTGACTAACTTTGGCTTGAAGTCCACTTTATCTGATATAAGGATGGAAACCCCCTATTTTTTAATGGGTCCATGTGCGTGGTAGGTTTTTTCCCATCCTTTCACCTTTAGTCTGTAGATGTCTTTTTCTATGAGATGAGTCTCTTGCAGGCAGCATATTGTTGGGTCTTTTTTTAAAATCCATTCTGCCAGTCTATGTCTTTTGATTGAGGAGTTTAGGCCATTAACGTTCATGGTTATTATTGAGAAATGATTTGTATTCCCAGTCATTTGGCTTATTTTTGGTTTTTAAGTTGGCTTAGTTTCTCCTTTGAGTGTTTTTTTCTCTAAGGTAGTTCCTCCCTTTGCTGACCTCCATTGTTGTTTTTCATTTCCTCCTCATGGAATATTTTGTTAAGAACATTCTGTAGTGCAGGCTTTCTATTTGTAAATTCTTTTAACTTTTGTTTCTCATGGAAGGATTTTATTTTATCTTCAAATCTGAAGGTTAGTTTTTCTGGGTATAGGATTCTTGGTTGGCAACCATGTTCTTTCAGAGCTTGAAAAATGTTGGTCCAGGCCCTTCTAGCTTTTAGAGTCTGGGTTGAGAAGTCTGCTGCTATCTGTATTGGTCTCCCCCTGTATGTAATCTGATGCTTTTCTCTCGTGGCCTTCAAAATCCAATCTTTATTTTGAATGTTAGGCATTTTCAATATAATGTGCCTTGGTGTGGATCTGTTGCGATTATGTGCATTTGGTGTTCTGTAAGCCTCTTGTATTTGATTCTCCATTTCATTTTTCAGGTTTGGGAAATTTTCTGATATTTATTTCATTGAATAGGTTGTTCATTCCTTTGGTTTGTATCTCTGTGCCTTCCTCAATCCCAATAATTCTTAAATTTGGTCTTTTCATGATGTCCCATAGTTCTTGGAGATTCTGTTCATGATTTCTTACCATCTTCTCTGTTTGGGCGACTTTATTTTCAAGATTAAATATTTTGTCTTCATTGTCTGAGGTTCTGTCTTCCAAGTGGTCTAGTCTGTTGGTGATGCTTTCCATTGAGTTTTTTATTTGGTTTATTGTCTCCTTCATTTCAAGGATTTCCGGTTTTTTTTTTTTTTTTTTTTTTGAGAATCTCTATCTCTTTGTTGAAATGATCTTTTGCTTCCTGCAGGTGCTCTTTCAGCTTACTGGTATTTTCATTCATTGCCTGCATTTGCTCTCTTATCTCATCCTTTGCTTCGCGAATCATCTTAATCATGTATAATCTGAAGTCCTATTCTGACATTTCTTCTAACATACCGTCATTGGATTCTATTACTATAGAATCTAGATTTGTTTGGATCATTTTCTTCCCTTGTTTTTTCATGTTGTTCATGTATCTTCCCCTCTAGCGCTGCAGATCTGGGGTATTGCAGATTTCCCCCTATAGGCTTATAGTGGCCCTATAGGTGTCCAAAACCCTTTCTTTAAGGGGAGATCAATATTAGCAGTATCCAAATCAGACACTATGGAATCCTACACCAAATAGCCCCTATGGGGAATAACATCATGTAAATAAGGGAGAAAGTGACTCTGAGGGAACAGGTAAACAGAAAGAAAAGAAAGCAAGAAATGTAAAGAAATAAAAACAAATTTTTTTTAAAGGGAGAAAAAAGAAAATCTACAGTATAGCAGTCATATACTAATGAAACCTCCTGATGTATGAGAGGTACCTAACAATGGGCTTCAAGCCTCCATTAGGCGTGGCAGGATGGGATTTGCCCCACCCAAAGATCGGAGCTAAGGCTTCCAGGATTATCCAAGATGGCTGCTCTGGCTTCCAAATATGTTGGCAAATGGGGATCTGCAGCTCAGGGGTGGACGTGGTCAGCTGGAGGTCCTGGAGACAGGATGCAGTTGGTCCGGCAGTGGTCCTGGAGGTCGGGTGGGTTTGGTGTGGTTGTGGGATCCAGGAGGCTGGGTGCAATCAGTTGGTCTGGGTTCTCGGTGATAGGACACAGTCAGTTGGTCTGGAGGTCCTGGTGGCAGGGAGCAGTCAGTTGATGTGAGGGCCCCAGAGGCAGGGAGTGATCAGTCGGGCTGAGGGATCCTGGAGACGGGACTCAGTCAGTCCAGCCAGGGGTCATACAGGGCCTGGCTGTTGTCTCAAAATGGCAGCAGCCACATGTAATCAAACCTACAGGTACTGTAACTGTGAACTTCCAGGCAGCAGCAGGCAGCTGGTTCTCCACTGGCAGTCTGCGGTCAATCTGCTGGCAGCTGTCGGACAATCGGGAGGTGAACCTCGAGCTTTGGGTGATGGATAGGGGCAAGGCAGGCGATGGACAGGCGAGAGGCAGGCAAATGGCCATAAATATGGTTTTTATCCACCTGAAACTGGGCTTAGAGGAAGTGTTCAGTTCCATGATGGATTCTTCAGGGTCCAAGCAAGAACCTGTTTACATCCCCACAGTAGGTAAGCTGAGGAGGGTTGGTAAGTGATAGAAACACCAAAAATATATTAAAATAATGAAATACGAAATAAAATAACACATGCATGAATTATTTACAGATGCAGGCAGACCCCAACTGAAGACAGTTTGACGTAGGATTATTTTTTATAAGCAGTTTTTATTATACTCAAGGTATTAAGGTAAGTACCAAATAACCTTGTAATCAGGATACTGTATTCATCACTAAAAAAGGAGAAACCACTGCAGTATGAAGAGATATACAAATGACTAAAGTATACAGCTCTCACAGCTAATAAAGAACATGAACTGGGGAGGTTGTTTTCTTTTAGAAATGCTAAATTTTCTTGTAATGGGATAAATAAAATATAGTGTTCTAAATATGCATAATCATGAAAATAAAAAGAGCAGACTTAATACTTATAGTATGAGCATAACAGACTCCATTGCTTCTATTTAACAGCCTTAACCAACACATGCCTATTCCATTTCCTAGCTTTAAGGACAATCTCCTCTAAGGAATTATAGTGCAACATGCCCTTAAATAATTTGTTTTTAAAGTAACACCTTTACAGACAAATCAACAACTTGTCAAGCTAGATACAACAATGGTAACAATTCATCACAGGCAATTCTCTTAGAATAAATCCCCTTGACTGGCAGGATAAAGTTGTGCTGTAGAACCTCCTTCCCAAAGTTACAAATCACCTTCTATGACCTGTCCCTACTATCCTCTTCCCCCTTCCCCACACTCATATTCACCTTCCCCCACAAAAAAGTGCAGTTCATGGAGTCTTTCTAGAAAATGGTTTTGATGAATGTCCCAGCATGCACACTTTTTAAAAAAAAGCACCTCTGAACACCAGAGGTAATGGATATGAATTGTGTTCTTGCATTTTATTTTAAGCCTTCACTAGGTCAAAAATGTGTGTTCTGAGTATTTAGATTTTTTAAAAAATTTAGATGCTCTGGGATATAATGGGAGAGAACATCTTGCTGTCCCCAAACTGGGGTAAGAAGGAAAATAGATGTAAGTTGGCACTCCAAGTTTCATCAAGCTTCCAGCCCTCTTCCTGGCTCGGTTCTTTCACAGGAGCTAATTACTGATTCCTCAGCACTGTTACAGGGACTGCTCTGCAAAGGCTGTGACCCTGGTCACAGTCCACCTGCAACAACCCTGCTCTGTAAACCCAGCTCAAGAGCTCTTACCAGATGGAAATCCTTCAGCCCTCAAGGTCACTGAAACTTCATTAGTGTAGTTTAAAGTAGATGCTTAAGATTTGGCATATATTATTTAATATATTATTAGCACATTCTACATTTTCATGTATAAATACTGATTTGAACATAGGCCAGGGCCCTGAATGCCACCATTTTTTTAGGTCAGCAAAAATCCCATCTCTTTCCTTGGAGACCTGAAAGGAGAGATGCTTCACCTGGTCTCCAAGGCCTGGCCCTCAGGGGAGGTGTCGCTGTTGCCCTTGGCCCTTCTACCACCGCCACTCCGGTTGCTGAGACCTTAATTGTTGTTGGCTTTGCGCTGGTTTTTTTTTCTCTGCCCCTTCTGCCCTGTCTCCTCATTCTCCCTCACATTCAGGGAAGGATGCCCTGCTGCATTTACTTCAAGGACCCAGCACTGGGAACATCTTCCCAAACTCTGACAGGGACACTGGGTTGGACAGATCCAGGCTGCCAGATCCTTTGACTGCAGGGAACTGGTTGGATATCTCAAATGGGCTCAGTGGTCCTGAACTAAGCCTGACTCAAACTGTTTTTGAGTCATCTTCAAACACAAAGTTACTACAGAAAGAGCATCTGGCTCAGGCTGGCTCCCCACCTGTTCCTCCAATGACCTGCTACTGCCCTTGGTGACCACCACAGCCCCCAGACCCCTTGGCACTGAAGCATGGCTGAGGCTGGTGAAGGATTTCATCGGAGAGCCTTCCCAAGTTTTTCAGGGCTGCCTAGCACTCGCCCTTTGCCAGTGTCAGTGTGGCTTGCAGTTCATTGCAGTCTTCTTCAGCTTCTCAAACTTCAGACAGTACTTTCCCTTGAGTTCATAATAAGCTCTGGACTTGTTGATGGCCCACATGAGTTTCTTTTCCAGCTGTCACATGCCACCTATGGCAACATTGTACCTGGAACCTGGCTGCAGCCTCCTTAAGAACCAGCTTGCTCCTCCTCTTGGTCTGCCCCACTTCCAGACTCTCCATCTCCTGCCAGGTCAACTGCACCCTGTTATCCTCCAGTAGCCAGAGGTCACTTTGACAGCATAGAGCATGTCTGTGGCCCTCTGGAAATCCTGAGTGGCTTTCTGAGCCTGCCACTCCCATGCCCCGCTCCATGCCTCCCAGTAGGGCTTCCAGTCCTCCAAGGCTTTGCCAATTTTCCTCAACAGTTCGTCCAGTTTCACTGTTGCCTCAACCAGAACCAAGAGGAACTTCTGATGAGCATTCTCAGGCTCAGTCTCCTGTTGATAGCATCTGTGGATTGATTTAACTTCTCCAGTTCTCCCTGTATCCAGGGGCCCACCTCTTCCCCCTGCCACTCCCTATCATCTCTTCACGAGCCCAGCAAGATCAGGGAATGGCTGTGGCTTGCACCAGGGAGGTTCCCCTGGCCAATTGACTTTGAATTTTTTGACTTAACAATGATGCAGAAATGACATGCATTCAGTAAAAACCATATTTTGAATTTGCATCCTTTCCTGGACCAATTATAAATAGTACGATGATCTCTCACAATGCTGGACTGTGGCTGGAGCCCTGCTCCCAGCCAGCCTCAGGATCAGGAGAGGAAACATCTGACTCTCTACAGTGGGCTGTGGCCCTCTTAAGTGGGCTGTGACCCTCTACACTGGGCTGTGACTCTACAGTGGGCTGTGACACTCTACAGTGGGCTGTGCTGCAGAGCAAGGATGTGTGGTAGGTTGGCTGCATTGGTGCATTTTTGACATTCAGTGTTTTCTGATGGATTTATTACAACATAGCCCCATGTAGGTAGAGAAGTATAGGGCCAGGCAGGTCTAGGATCAACAACATGCAATAGTGTTTTATTCCAGAGACAGCAGCAGCAGAGATGTCAGTCATTTGGGATGGAGAGAACTGTTGTTCTAGTGTTTTTTTCTGAACCATGTGACCTTGAGGTGTCTCCCAGAATAGAGAGTCCCTCTCCACCTTACTAGTTTAGGACAGGGCTGATGGACTTGCTTAGAGCAATAGAATACAGTGGAGGGTGGGATACCAGCAAGTGCCAGACCTGGCCTTGCCTGCCATGCTCTTCCTTTTGTGCTTCTGTCATTTTCCAACAGAAGAATGTGCTCTGATGGATCCAGAAAAAGGAAACCCTGGGGAAATCTGAACCCAGCTGGCAGCCTTGACCAAGTTTAGCCAAGACCAGGAGAACAAAGTCACGAATGTTTGTTCTAGTAGCCACTGAAATGTTGAGGGTGTTGGCTACCCCATGAAACAGACAATACATCCCTCTGGGTTAAAGGGCACAAGAAAATATATGTTCCTAGACTGGGCTGTTTGACAGGAGTGGTGATATCAGCATAAGAAGTTCAGCCTTATTCCCCCACTTTCCTATTCTCCCTTGCAGGTGACTGACTCTCTGGCTTATCCCAATTAGAATTCAAGAGCGAATAAGGCACTTACCAAGTCAGGAAAGGTCAGCACTCACCTTCAGGGCCCCAGGTAGGATGCAGCAGTGTGGCCAGAGGGTACAGAAGGGCAAATGGAATTTACCCAAGCACAATTAAGAAGGAAGTCAGAAACCCAAGGCTCTTGGGCCAGTGACACCCCTTTGGATATGTTCTTCCCAAATATTTCCTCAGTGTTCCTGGTTTACCTTTCTCTGCCTGTGCTTGGGAATATTTGGGGAAATGAAGTTCAGTGGAGTTAGCCAGCATGGCCTCCTAAACACTCCTATAATTACTTTGTAAGTAAATCACAGATTTTCTTTAAAACTGCAGTGGAATACATGATGCTTGTTACAGACTGAATATGTGTCCTCCCACAAAGCTCATATTGGAAGCCTTCCCTGCTGGGTCTAGGAGGTGGAGCCCTTGGGAAGTGATTAGGTCACAAGGGTGGGGGCCTCATGAGCAGGATTTTTTCCCTTGGAAAAGAAACCATAGACAGCTCTCTGGCTTTCTTTCCACCATAGGAAGATGCAAGGAGAAACTGGGAGTCTGCAACCCAAAACAGGGACTTCCCCAGAATCCACATCCCAGCATCTTGATGGTGGACCCCCAGGTTGCAAAACTCTGAGAAATAAATTCCTGTTGTTACTGGCTGCCCAGTTAATTGTACCTTGTGGGAGTCTGAACCCAAGTAAGACAGTGCTGATCCATACTTTATCCCTATATGTAAATACACACAATCCCTTGGGCACATAAATTGAAAATTAACTGATATTCCTTTTCACATAAAAACAAACATTTCTCATGCCAACCAAAAGATCTATATCATTAATTTTCATGTCCACAAAAGGACTTTCTGAGTATGAATGCTCTGTAACTTATATGATCTTCTTTTACTGAATATTTGGGTAGATTGCAATTGTGCTCTTAAGGATAATTTTGCTTCTTAATATTCTTCATTTCCTTAAGATGTAATCCCATTAGTGTCTGGTTTAAAATGGTATTAGAATAAGTGGTGTTGATGATAAGCAATGCATTAAGTTGTTTAGGAGTCACACATGTTAGTATATACATAGACCCCATCACAAAACTACACATTGCAATCTATCACACCATGGGCTTGCCCGGAGGAGAATGGAGAGGTGCAGTTGGTGAGGGCCTGAAAAGAGGGATGGGTGAATGACAGAGCTGAATGGGTTCTGTTTCTTGGCAGATTCTTTGGACAAGGATTCAGTCCTAGGGGACATGATAGGAATGATCAGAAGTTGATGGTCTCTTGATCATTTTGTCAGTATGACAATTAATGACACTCAGTCTCAAAGCAGAGCCGCTCCTGGACCCTGACAGAAAAGTATGATACAGACAGGGGAGGGAAAAAGCTCTTCTCACATGCCGCAAGCAGGAGTGCTCTGGAAATGAGTCTAAACAAATAAAGGTTTGTTACACCATCTAAATCTGGAGGCTGACATTAGGGGACTGCATTATGACTTACAAGGAACTTAGGCACATTTTTCGTTTTAGGGCTCTTCTTCCACAAATTTATTAAGATTATATTTTATAAGTATGCTGGTGTGAGGAAGAATATATTGAGATTATACAGTGAATTATTTTCTGTAACCAAAAAATCAAGAGGTGGAATCAATGGTTCATAAAATTATATTTTCAATTTTTTGAGGAACTTGCAAACTATTTTCTGCAATGGCTGCAACAACTCACTTCCCACCAAAAGTATACAGAGAATGGCCTGGGAGGCCAGGCAGTGCATGGCAAGGTTGGAGCCCCTGCAAGATAGCCCCTTCCAGGGTAATGTGTGGCACTGTGGGAGTGAAGCTGAAGCTGCAGTGAGACCCCAGGAAGGCAGAGATGCTTCGACAGGCATGACTGCTGAGGAAAAGTACAGGTAGCATGCAACACCTGCCCAAGATAGTGGCCATGTGGAGCAACCAGCAAGACTGTTCAGGCAGGATTGCCTGGGCCCTTGGATTCCACATCCACGGGTCATAGTGAGCCTGGGTACTGAATGCTCCAAAACTCTAAACCAAAATAAACCTTTCCTCTTTTTACATTGATAATCTCAGAAATTTTGTTATACTAATAAAAGAATGGCCAAATGTCTCACTATCCCTCTGCCCTTTAGTAAGCCTCAAGTAACCCAATTCTAGAGAGTAAAGAATTCTCTCCATTCTTCTGGTCAGGAGACCCGTCCATATCCATCTCCCTTTCTCTCAGATTGCCTACTGATATTAAGTTTAAGAGAAGAAGAAAGATCTCTTGAGAAGGCACAGAAGAGCACAATTTTGACAGAATCTTATGCACTGATAAGGTCACAAATTATTTCAGGCATTTGGGATCAAAGGGTAGCTTTCAGCTCATGTGTGAATACAGGATGGGGTGGGCCTTGCATGATCCTCACAGTCCTAAGAAAGCAGTAACCAAATGAACTGCTCAGATGAAATTCAAGTTCAATGTCCTGATCATGGTTGTTCAGGAAATCACACTGGCCAGATTCTTGCCCAATTGCCATTAGTGCCCCTTAGTGTATAGACCAAGCATCAGCACATCTGTTGAGGAAGCTCATGTTTAGTACCACTAAAATCCAGTATGAAATCCAGGGCTGACACCATATGCTTCAGAGAAGGCAGCTCTTCTGATAAAATGGAGGCAAGAAGAAAACAAGAACACATCCTTCTTTCCAGGGTTTCCTTTATTCTTACACACACAGAAGAAATTTATTTCAAGGATCCTGTGATACCCTGACCACCAGGCCACACCTTGAGCAGCCAGGAAGCCTCCAACAGTGCTCTGACAGGTCCTTAGCCTTATCTCAGCAGAAGGGTAGATGCCCAACAGGTTAAATCACAGGGGATGCACCCAACATGCTCCTGGTGCTCTGGCCATGAGGCTGACATGCAGAGAAACAGTCCTGAAGATAGTGATTCACAGTCCTAAAAAATGGCTTCAAAAATTGTAACTTTATTTTAAAAATGAGACCTGGAACATTCAGTCTTTGGTTTTGGGGTATTGGCTTATTTTGCTTAGCATGATATTCTCCAATTGCCATAACTTCATTCTTTAAGGCTCAGTAATATTCCAACATATGCATATAGACCACATTTTCTTTATCAATTCATCTTTTCAAGGGCACTTAGGTTTTTTCCATAGGTTAGCTATTGTGAGTCGAGCTGCTATAGACGTTGAAACTGATACATATAAATCAAATCAACTTTGTGGTTTTATGTATCAGTTTTTAAAAAGCCATTTTTCAAAGGAAATGGGAGCTGTGAATAAGTAATACGTCATTTGATATAACAACGGATTGTTAGTGGTATCTGCAAAGGGTCCTGGAGTCAATACTCCATGGATACTGAGGGAGAACTATGTATTTATTATCTTATTGGTTTGTTCTCTCTGGACTACTGTGACTAACAGAGACACACAGACATGGGGGCAGTTTCCTAATTGTCCTCCAAAGGGTCCTTACCCCTTGGTGTTCACACTATGTGCAATATCCTCTCACGCTGAAATGGGATTGGCATGTGTGTCCAGTACAGCACGGCAGGATTATTGTGCAGCACTTCCTAGATCAGGTTGTAGCAGTGTTTTCATCTTAGTTGTTTCTTGACACTCAGCTGAAAGAGCTCCATCCCTGGATCAGGAACTAGGAAAAGCAGGATATGGAATCTGTAACTAAGGCTTCTAGTTAATTGTTATTATTACAATTATTGTGTATTAAAGTCGGAGATCTATTGAAATAAGCTCGTCACATTATCCTCAACAGCTTTTCTGTGATCAGAACAGCAGTGCACTGCCTGATATTTGAGGGTTGGCTGTCAAACTGTGAGTTCCAGAGTCAGGTTTATGGCAGGTACCTCTGACCTATCCATAAAAATGGATTCATCACATTTTTTACACTTAATTCAATTTTTTCCCTTTGGGCCACTGTCAGTGCTCTGACCTTGTCAGGCTTCAGAATCATCAGAGGGGCTCCACAATTACAAGTGTCTGGGCTTCACCTGAGGCAAGTTTTTAAAGCAGGAGCTCTGTAGACTGGGTACTGAGAGTGGTTTTCATTACAAGTACAAATTTTTTTGTGGGTATAGTCCATATAATGTTGATATGTATTTGACACATGAATATGAGTCATATTTAGTCATCTGCTATTTGTTTCTGTGTATTCCTACTTTTTCCATGTTGAATGACACTTTTGCTCCCACTACCCCTTCCCCACCTGTTTTTTTTTTCTTTTTCTTTTTCTTTTCTTTTCTTTTTTTTTCTTTTCTTTGAACCAACAGAGGTGAACAGTTATGGGTTGGTTGGTTGTTAATTGCATTTTATTTCTTCAGAATAGTGATAATAAGAATTGTGTGACATATGGGGCTGCTGAGAGAGATAATGTAGACTGATTTCCTATTGGATTCCATATTGAGTTTAATCATCCATCCATCCATTTATTCTCTCTAAACATATTAATGGAGTACCTATTGCTTGTCAACAACCATTGTATCTAAGTACTGTGAGAGGACAGACCAGGTCCCCTCCCAGGTGACCCTCACAACCTAAAGGTGAAAGACTGATGATAAACAGATATGGAAATAATGTGGTTCCCAGAGATGACTCTCATGACATGAAATTCCAGTAGGCAGCAAAACTATACCATTTTCTAAAAGGCATTAAGAAAGACTCACTGGAGAGTGACCAAGGTATCATAGGGTATAGGTACTTGCTGAGGGATGCAGACTAGTTGTGATTAATGCAGGTTCTGGCAAAACATACTGAGAACTGGCTCCATATGAGCCCTGGGCTGGACAATTGGATGGATGCTACAATGGACACCATGATGTCTGGGAGCAGCTCACCCAGTCTAATGCACTAGTGTTTCTCCTCTTCTCATCCTCCTTTTCCCAATTCCATCTTTCTGGCATACTATCCACCAGATCAATCAGAATCCTAAATTAGAACATTCATTGAGAAATGTCACTACCCAGGAGACTCCCAAGGCTGGTTTCCATGACTAACTCTCAGCAGCAACTTGACACCATAGGCGTCTTCCTTGTAATCACTTGTGAGCACAAGGACTTTTCTGGAAAAATCAGAAAGAGGACTCCAAAACTTGGAGGAAGAAAACCAATGTCTAAATTTAACAGAGCCCCAAATTAACAGGATACCATAATTGATTGCACTTTGCAATCCAGTGCAACAATTCTGAAGTTGATTTGAGGAAGAGGAGTTAGGTTTTTCTAGTTTTTAGAATATTTTCAAGATATGATAAACAGAACAATGTGTTATGGACATATGTGTGCATGGACGGTGCACAAATGACATTACATTTAGACCCTGACAGTGCAAGAGGTTTTCTATAGGACACAGATGGAATCTCAAAGCAGTAATATAAAGACTATTTTTAAAAAATAACAAATGCTAGAGAGGACTTGGAGATAAGGGAATTCCTACTGTAGGCAGAAATGTAAATTAGCAGAGCCATTGTGGAAAACAATATGTTGATTCTTCAAAAAACTAAAAATAGAGCCACCATATGATCCAGCAATCCAACTACTAAAAGTATATATCCAAAGGAGAGGGACTTGTGATACAAAAAAAAAAAAATACCTGCACACATGTTTATTGCAGGACTACTGGTAACAGGTAAACAGGACATCCACCCAGATGCCCTGAAGTAGTGTCTGAAAGGATCAAGAATATGTAATATATATATATATATATATATATATATATATATATATATATATATATATGTGTGTGTGTCTGTGTGTGTGTGTGTGTGTGTGTGTATACACACAATGAACTATTACTCAGCCATGAAAAGAATGAAATCCTGTCATTTTTATTAAAATGTGTGGAACTGGAAATGATTGTGTTAAATGTAACAAGCCAGACACTGAGAGAGAAATGCCACACATTATCAGTCATTTGTGGAAACTAAGGAGTCAGTATCACAGAAGAACAAAATGGAAGCAGGGACCAGAGACTGGGAAGAGCAGGAGATGGGAGGACCCAGAGAAGTTGAATTAGGGGGTCCCAAAACACAGGAAGGAGTAGTTCTGGTTATTCTTTAACACAGTAGGGTAATTTTAGGTTTAAACAATCTGATATACTTAAAAATGAGTAGAACACACAATTCCCAAGACAGAAAAAAGTAATGGTTGAAGAGATGGTGTCGTACAACTACTCAATACCAGGCAGCCTCAAGAAGGCACACTGCCACAGAGAGACCTGGCATGCCTTTATTCGAAGGGTGAGTGGGCAGCCCACACAGTGAGAAGTACTACTTAGCCTATATGCAGGATTAAAACAAAGCCAGCAGGATGCCAAGCATGATATCAGGGGTTATATATGAAAACAGATGCTTCATCGTTCATGACTTAATATCTTATTCATTGCTTCCTGCATATCTGAGTGAGGGAGACTGACAATCCATTTTCCCTATAGATGGAAGTGGATATTACCCTAATTATTATGCATTCTGATATGATGTTTCTTTGTTCTCATTTACCTCTAAGAATTTTTTAATTTCCTTCCTAATATCTTCTGTTATCCATTCATCATATAATAGCATATTGTTTAATCTCCAGATGTTGGAATAGTTTCTGTGTTTTACTCTTTCATTTATTTCTAACTTCAATCCATTATGATCTGATAGAATACATGGTAGTGTCTCTATCTTCTTGTATTTGCTAACATTAGCTTTATGGCATAATATATGGTCTATTTTAGAGAAGGATCCATGTGCTGCTGAGAAGAAAGTGTATTCGCTCTTGGTTGGATGGTATATTCTATAAATGTCCATTAAGTCTAAATTATTGATTGTGTTATTGAGATCTATGGTTTCTTTGTTCAATTTTTGTCTGGAAGATCTGTCCAGTGGTGAGAGAGGCGTGTTAAAATCACGTAGTATTATTGTGTTATGGTCTATTTGGTTTCTGAAATTGAGAAGGATTTGTTTGACATACATGGATGAGCCACTGTTTGGGGCATAGATGTTTATGATTGTTATATCTTGATGATTTATGCTTCCCTTAAGCAGTATGAAATGACCTTCTTTATCCCTTCTGACTAACTTTGGCTTGAAGTCCACATTGTCTGAATTGAGGATGGATACTCCAGCATTTTTGCTGAGTCCATGTGCATGGTATGTTTTTCCCCATCCTTTCACCTTTAGTCTATGTGTATCTTTTTCTATGAGGTGAGTCTCTTGTAGGCAACATATTGTTGGATCTTTCTTTTTAATCCAATCTGTCAATCTATGTCTTTTGATTGATGAATTCAGGCCATTAACATTCAGGGTTATTATTGAGATATGATTTGGTTTCCCAGTCATTTGGTTCATTTTTTAAATTTTATTTATTTATTTGTTTGACGCAACTCGGTTCCTCCTTTATTTGACAATTCCTTTAGGATAATTCCTCCCTTTGTGGATTTGCTTCTTTGTTTTTCATCTCTTCCTCATGGAATATTTTGCTGAGAATGTTCTGTTATGCTGGTTTTCTTTTTGTAAATTCTTTTAGCTTTTGTTTATCATGGAAGGATTTTATTTCATCGTCAAATTTGAAGTTTTGCTGGGTATAAGATTCTTGGTTGGCATCCATTTTCTTTCAGGGCTTGAAAAATGTTGTTCCAGGCCCTTCTAGCTTTTGGGTCTGGATTGAAAAATCTGCTGATATCCGTATTGGTTTCCCCCTGTATGTAATTTGGTTCTTTTCTCTCACAGTCTTTAAAATTCTGTCTTTATTTTGTATGTTAGGTATTTTCATTATAATGTGCCTTGGTGTGGGTCTGTTGTAATTTTGTGTATTTGGAGTCCTATAAGCCTCTTGAACTTGATTTTCCATTTCATTCTTCAGATTTGGGAAATTTTCTGATATTATTTCATTGAATAGATTGTTCATTCCTTTGGTTTGTTTCTCTAAGCCTTCCTCAATCCCAATAATTCTTAAATTTGGCCTTTTCATGATATCCCATAGTTCTTGTAGATTCTGTTCATGATTTCTTACCATCTTCTCTGTTTGTTCAACTTTGTTTTCAAGGTTAAATATTTTGTCTTCAATGTCTGAGGTTCTGAGGATAGGTGTTCTATCCTACTGGATATGCTTTCTATGGAGTTCTTAATTTGGTTTATTGTTTCCTTCATGTCAAGGATTTCTGTTTGGTTTTTTTTTCATTATCTCTAACTCTTTATTGAAATGATCTTTTGCTTCCTGTATTTGCTCTTTTAACTGTCGATTGGTGCAATCATTCAATGCCTGCATTTGCTCTTTCATTTCATCATTCAGTGCATGCATTTGCTCTTTCATCTCATCATATGCTTCCCTGATTATTTTAATTATGTACATTCTGAACTCCTTTTCTGTCATTTCTTCTGCCATGCTGTCATTGGGTTTTATTGATGTAACATCTAGATTTGTTTGCAGCATTTTCTTTCCTTGTTTTCTCATAATGTTCAGGTATCAGTGGACCGCTGAGATATTGTAGGTTTCCTCTATTGACTTACAATGTCCCTGAAGATTTCTATATATATCCCCTCTTAGCCTTCAGTAGGCTGAAGTCTTGGAGGAAGTTGATAATGCGGTGCTCCACAAGGAAGCTGCCTCTCTAGGAGTGGTGGCCTTCAGGTGGGGTATATTCCCTGCTAGTGGGCAGAGGTGCCTCCACTTGTTGACCAATGGTCATCCAAAGGGGAACTAGACTGCGGGCTGAGGCAAGGCCTGTTTGGGCCTGTGTCTCTGGTTTTACCGTCCTTGTGGGGAAACCTCACCCAGCAGGGAAGACTCACCCGGTGGGGAGGTCTCGCTGGTCAGTTCCCTCCTAGAGGTTCCCCTCAATTTACAGCTACCGCCTGGGCTGGGCTGCCTTCCTCTGCAAAGTTCCCAGGGGCCTGGCCCTACCTCCTGGGCCTGGGAGCCTCACCCTTCGCAGATGAATCTCCTTAGGCTGCCCCTCCTCAGAGAATCTGCCCACAGTCCTGGAACCTTCGCTGCACCCCTAAGCGTGTCTCTGTGCGGCACTTCCACCAAGAAGCCTCCTAGATCCTGGAACCCTGCTGTGCACCTAATCGCCTGGCTATGCGGCCCCTCCTCTGAGCAGCCACCTGGGGCCCCGTACAATCGCTCTGAGTCCCAGAGTCCCACCACACACCTCTTCCTCCAGACAGCTGCCGAGTATTCCGGTGCAGTCACTAGGAGTCCAAGCAACTCACTGCGTGCCTCCTCCCACCAATCACCCGTAGCCCTGGGCAATCAATCACTCTGAGTCGAAATGACCCTCCCCGTTCCTCCTCCTCCTCCTGGTAACCCCCCAGGTGTTCAGGAGCGTTCGCTCTGAGTGGCTCTGAATCCACGTGACCCACTGCATGCGTCCTCTGGGCAACCGCCCGGAGCTCTGGTACGGCCACTCGAGACCAAGCGACCCACTGCGCTCCTCCTCCAGGCAGCCCCCCTGTGTTCAGGAGCGGTCGCTTTAAGTCCAAACAACTCACCACTCGCCTTCTCCTCTGAGCAGCCGCCTGGAGCGCTAATGCAGTCACTGGGAGTTCAAACGACCCGCCGCGCTCCTCCTCCTCCTCCTACTCCTCCGGGCAGGCCCTAGTGTTCAGAAGTGGTCTGAGTCCAAACAGCTCGCCGTGCCGCTTCTCCTCTGGCAACTGCCTGTAGCTGTGGTATAGCCACTCCAAATCCAAGCGGCCGCGTTCCTCTTCCTCCTCATCCTCAGGGCAGTCCCTGGGGTTCAGAAGCAGTCGCTCTGAGTCCAAACAGCTCGCCGCGTGGCTTCTCCTCTGGCAACCGCCTGTAGCTCTGGTATAGCCACTCCGAATCCAAGCAGCCACGCTCCTCCTCCTCCTCCTCAGGGTAGGCCCCGGTGTTCTGAATCCACACAGCTCTCCTCGCTGCCCATCCCCCGGGCAGCCACCGGAGCCCCAGTGGTTGCTTCGAGTCCCAGCGCTGTGCTGAGCGGCCTCCTCTCCGATGCTCCCAGTTGTCCAAGTTCACTGCTCCAGCGGGGGGGGAGGGGCGTCTCACCGGCAGCTCTACTTCACAAAGTTCCCTGCATTCTGGGACTACCGTCCCATCTGGGACGCCTCCCCAATGGGAGAGACTCACCCGGCTGCTTTGAGTTGGTCCCAAGTCTCTCAATATCTCCTCTTTTGAATCCTGAGTCCTGGAGCAACATGAAATGCAGCCACCCTCTAGGCCGCCATCTTGAAACCTCCTGCATTCTGTATAGGTACTGAATTACCACAATGTACCGCATAGAGATACACAAATTCTGTGTCTAAATGAAAGATAAATAAAATGCTTGCCTTAATGTGTCTCTGGGGGGTGTGTGTGTATGTGTGTGTGTGTGTGTGTCTGTCTGTCTGTCAAGGATTTAAATGCACAAAAATGTAACTATAATATTAAAAGAAAGAATTGGTGGTTTTTAAAAAAGCAGCAATGCCAAAGAATGACAGAAACCTGGAAACAATGAAGACTGATACTACTTATGTATTTATTTATTTATTTATTTTCAGATTTAAGTGATGCAAAATACTCAAAAGCTTACAAATTGCAGTGAATCCACTCACAGGGATCAGTGGCAAGGAGTGGATTTGGGATGTCTTCATTTGAATCCAAGGTGACAGTAGCTGCATTTCCTTAAGCTGGCCACTGCAGTGATTTGGTTAAAAGCTCTTCAGTGCTAAGGGCTAAGATTCTGGGGCCCAAGTACATATCGCTTCATAACATCAGCTGGCACTTAAATCTGGGGATGCTTAATAGGTAGAGCAGGAATGCAGGTAGAGCCGATCCTTCTTCCATCCCACTAGGCTTAGCATCTCAGAGTCTACCAGGTGCAGCCCCACTGCCAGCTTCATTTGGAGGCGATCAGAAGAGGCCGGTCCAGCAGGGTTGAAACTGAAATGGGGCAAGAGAGCAAGGACCAACGGTTGACCTACTGAGTGGTGCATCTCACGGGGAGGCCAGGTAGGTCCTCCCATTTCCCCCAGCCATTTCTCTGACCGCTGCCTGGAACAGGCTGTCCCTGCAAAGGTGGGGAGCCAAGTTTGCACCCCTCTTGGAAAGGAGTTTTTTGCCTCCCACTCAACTGAGACTCATGATGCTCAAGCACTGTGGGTTCAGAAAACGGGACCTGGGTGGATTTGCATAGCTCGAAGAACCCAGGTGAATTGCAGGGTGAGGCCCAGAGAGAGGATGCCTAGGCAGAGGGACTACTCAGGGTGCAGCAGCTCAGGCATATGGGTGGAATGCATTAGGGGTCCAGGACATGTTGTGCTATGCAAATGTGCAGCAGGTGGGAAGAACCTGGTACTCACTAGTAGGAACAAGCCTACTAAGCAGCACTGTAGTAGGAGTCTAAATGAGAAAAAGGATTCTGTTGATTTTCTAATTTTTTTTTTCTTATCAGGGATTGAACTCAGGCATTTAACTATTGAACCACATCCCCAGTCCTCCTTTTCTTTTTTTAATTTCAGACAGTGTCTTACTAAATTACATAGGGCCTCCTAAATTGATGGGGCTAGCTTTGAACTTATGATCTTCCTGCCTCGACTTCTGAGCTGCTGGGATCACAGACATGTGCGACTGTGTCTGGTTTGATTCTTAAATTTCTAGCAATATTTTACCAGGTACGCTGTCACTTCTCTGTCAACTCAGGAGCAAGTCATCTTATTGGTGTGATTGAAAAATGTGTGTAGTTAGTAACTAACCCCAGGCCTCAATTTACCTAATAGTTTTTTTAAGTTACCAGGAGACTTCACAAAGTTATCTGATACAATCATGTTCTTTAAGGGTTTCTGTCCTTCAGGGTCATCGCCTTGAGGACCACAATGACTTGCAAGGCCAGGACACAAGCCTGAGGCAGAGCACAGCATCAGCGCATCCCCCAAACTGAGGCACCTGGAGCTGGTGCAGTAGCCCTGTTAATGTTGAAGGTTTGCTTGATGCAAAAGATCTGTGCCTGAGGCTAAGAGAAAGCCTGTGCTTGTGCCACTATAGTCCACTATAGCATTCTCTCCTGCTGAGCACTGATCGATTTCTAAGAAAAGTCAGGTTTCATGGAGGGGATGGGGAGCCATTATGCACCTGGACATACGGCTGCTTCCCTGCCTGGTTTTCAATATAGGCAAATGGGTTATTTCCTTTCACTCTAGAGCGATCCCAAAGACTTCTAATTTTCTTGACTTTAACCAAGGACTCCTCTTAGGAAATTGCTTGGAAATAGCAACTTCATTAAAGTCTTTAACAACCTGAAGCAGACAATTTTCAGTCTTGTTTAATATGTGATATTTCTGATACGTGGGTATGCTGTTGTCTTTTAGTGCATTTAGTGCTGTTGTCTTTTTAGTGCTTTGCACTGATAAAGCAGAACCCTAGACTATTGATGGAGGCCAGCTTGGTGTCCAGGTACTGCTTGGCCTGTCCATTCTGCTATTACTCCTCTCCTCCTCTGCCCACCTCAAGACTCACCATCTCCGCTCTAGTCCTAATTTCAAGACTTCGACATTGATGCCTGAAGGTCATTGAGACATCATTGACCCCAATGTTAATGGCTTTCTCACCTTGTCTCTTCACCCAGGAGCATCAAAACCCCTGATCTCAGCCACTTGCCCAAGGCCCCTGGCACTAGCTCTGCTTACATCAGGGATCCTCAGATGTCCTGGATCCCAGGCATCACTTCTGCAGTTCCCCACTCAGCCACACATGGCAGCAGGATTTTGCTCATCTGAATAATTGGCATACAGATGAGGGTCCTTCCATTCAGCAGATCATCTCCCCCAACAGTACTGCCATCAGTGCCCCCTTCCCACTGCAAAATCATCTCTACTCTCACCCCCACTTCTCTCTTCTTCTGGCACTCTCCAGGGTTCTACTGAGACTACTCTTAGGTTCCATGGTGCACTCCACCTTGCTGAATCCACAGATTGGTTCTCTGTCCTCCCTGCACTTGCCCTCCTTGATGAACTCCCTCTGGTCACCACACACACACTTCTTTTCTCCATCATGGCCACCCCTGCTAAATTGTTCTTTGCTGGCTTCTCCTTGCTCTCATGACATGCCTTTGGGCCTCCTCTCTTTAGACTCTTTGATGTTAGCCAGTGTCATGGCTTAAAATATCTGGGTTATGCACAGGTGCTTATATCTAGTTCTCCAGTTAAAATCTCTCCTGCACTGTGGGACAATCTCTCAGATATCCAGGGACACTTCACATTCCCAATTTACCCTCCCAAACATGTCATTTCCATTTCATTCAAAGGAGTTCCATTCATCCATTTGCTCAGGCCAATATCTGTGGATTCCCTACACTCTATGGCAAACCTGTCCCATAAATGACCAGGAAATACTGTCTCTCACCCGCACCCAAAATTGGGAGTGGAAAGCTATCCAGTATCTGCCAACTTCTCAGCACCTCTTTCCCTCCCTCTGGTCCAAGTTACTGACATCCCTCCCTGGACACTGCAGTGGCCTGACTGGTCTTCCTGCCTCTGCCCTTGTCTCCCACTCCATCTGCTCCTAACAAGGACCCAGGCAAACCAGTTCCTGTAGCACCTCTGCCCAACACCCTGGAATGGCTCCCACATTCAAGGTGAAAGGCTAATTCCTTCAAATGGCCTCCTTTCTTCTACCCCACTATCTTGTCCTTGCTCACCATTCCAGCCACACTGGCTCTTCATTCCTTCTTGGACATTCCCTCCTGTGCTTGCTGGGAACTGTGCCTTCCCACCTCCACCTGTGGTTCATGGGGCTTTGCTCATTCACTCACCTCCTTTAAGTTGGCTTCTGTGTCAGTGTCCCCTGAGGTTCTCCATTGCTTCCTGTTAGTTGGTACAGCCTTCCCCTTTCCAACCAGCTTCCCAGTGCCCCCCCTTCTCTGTTTTCCTCTACTTTTTCATTCCATAGCAATTGCAAGGTACAATAGAAGTTATCATTCAACATTCACTTCTTTTTTCTCTTTAAATAAAAAGCCATAAATTTATTGCAAATCTAGAAGTACCAGAATGTCACTATACAGAACAAATCAGCAATCTTTTTATTTCTTCCAAACATTTAAAACCTTGATAACTGACATACTGAAATTGGCATACATATATATTTTTTTCTCATGCAGTTAACAGAATGGACATAGAGCAGATCCCTCAAAAATCAGTTATAAATATTAAACTGTGTTGAACATTCATAGTACAAAATACGTTGTAAAGTAAAGTCGCGTAGGTCTGCAAACCTGCTGAGCTCAGAGTCCTCTCGAGCGGTGGCAGAGATGTGCTACATCCACCTTTTTTTAGGTGTGACTGTTTTTGATAGACGCTTTGTCATTTCCTCCCTCGCCCTCCCCAGAGTTTTACAGATTGTCCTATTTCTATGGCTGATAAAATGCTGTACAAAATGTTGTCTGTGGTGATGAACTATGCCACTTACATTTCAGTGCACAGAAATATTCAAGCTTGTGTGTACCTGGAACCAAACTAGGCTTGTTTTATTTATTCTCCCTGAGGTGTCATAAATTAACAGTAAAGATGAATACAGATGGAGCAGCAAGCATTGATTATCACCTGTAGGGTGAGATTCAGTAACACAGGTGAGGACGCAGCCCACCTCTCATCCTCTTTATGGAAAACTGCTAACATGAGAAATACTATGCATGTAGTGTAACTCCAAAACAATAATGGCCACTTGCCTGATCCCTGTGGCAACGCAGAACAATAGAGTTCCATGTAAGATGAAAACTGCAACTTGTAACTTGTGATGGTAACATAAATGTCTCTGCTACTCCCAAATGAAATACAGAGATGCTTCCACAGTTAAGCGTTTACAAAATCAGAAGTGCTTTGACAATTCAATGAACTATAATTTTGATCAAAGAAGATCCTCAAGTATTCTTAGGTGATAAAAGAAACTATCTTTTAAAAGCTAAGGCGATTTGCTCTCCATTATTTTTTCCCCTTTAACTAGTGACCATTACCTTTAATCAAATTGAAGAATCATTACAATTTGGCCTTGTGTGAGAGTAACTTTATAAGACCAGAGAAGTACTCGTTGAGGCATTTAAAGGATTGCAGGAAGGAGGTAAAAATGCTGTCGATGTCTCAGATTATGTTTTCTTTTGATTAATCATTCTAGAATAACTTAATAATAAATAGTGGTTTAAAGACACTATAATCACATATTTCTGAATAATTAAAAGCAACAGGAAATGCATTTTTGAATGAAATTCCATTATCTTCTGTATTGAAATACTTTTGGTGCTGACTGGCCATAAAAAGAAGTGGTAATCTTCACATTTATGACATTCAGGTTATATATATATATTTTTTTAATTTTTTGCTTATTAATCAGATGTTTGGTCTTAAACTGTACTTCATTTCCATGCAGTTTTTGGAAAACCAGAGGCCATAATTTGTTAATGGAAACCTCAGTATTTTTCAACTTCTTAAAAAAAAAAATTTACTTCTATTTCTGAAAATTAGAAATCTTTTCAATGAGTCAAGATTTTTTTTTCTGGGTGGGGGTGAGGATAAGCAATTTCATTTGAATGACCTGGGTCATTTTATAAGATACTGGTTTTATCACATGTGAATGCTCTTAAAACCACCTGGCCAATTCATGTCACTATTTTAATACTGGAAGGGAACCAGAGTTCTTCTACGTGTTTGTATTGCTACTGAATAGAGCCAGATTTACACATGGAAGAGTTTGGTTGTTTTTGTTTTGGCTTAAAAAAATAAGCACAAAGGAAAACTTAGGGCAAAACAAACAAAACATGGTAGTGCTGTTTGTATACACGTTCCCTTTAAAATGCAGTTTTGAAAGTGGAGTGAGTGGTCAGCTCCTCTACCTTCCTGTGGCCCCTGTGGCACCCCCTTCCCAGCCAACATGGCGGCTGCTGTTATTAGGAGAACCTGTTACACTGGCTCCATTTTCACGGCAGCTCTTGGCTCATTTTTCCCAAGGTCCATTTCCAGAAAGTCTTCGGGAATGTCCTGCAGCGCCTTCCCTCGTTGGGGCTCTGCCTGTGCTTCGCCTGGATGAGGACGCTGGCAGAGTCCCCTTTTGCACAGTCTCACCAGGGCGAGGCACACTGCAGCCACGGCCATGCCTGCTGCACAGGAGTAGAAGGCCCTGCTGTAGATCTTACTTTGGTCCACCAGCAGACCTGCCAGGGGTGGTCCTGCCAGCCCTGCAATGCTCTGAATGAAGACAGACTCCAGCCACAGAAGAGATCTGCTCGATCCCCATCACATCGTCTTCAGCGAGCTTCGGGATGTGGGTCCCTCCTATTGTTCCAACCATAAACCCAAAAAATATGCTAGAGGACATGAGACCCCAGAATCCGGTGGCAAAGGTAAAGGCGAACAGAGACACGGTCAACAAGATGATGCAGATGAGCTCGATGTAGATCTTCTGAATGGGCTCTCGGTTGAGGGCAAACCCAGCTCCAATCCTTCCAAAAACTTCAGCGATTGCCATCGTCGATAATAAAAAAGCTGCACGATCTGGGTCAATGCCCAGGCTGATACCTAAAGGAATGATGTACAAAGAGGGCATGAAGAATCCCAGCGTGGCAAAGAGGCCAAATAACACATAACAAATAAAGCTCTTCTCTGTCAAGACCGAGAAGTCCAACAAGGGGGCTTTCTGATTGCCGGGCTTGGGGCTGGTCTTCACCAGGGTCTGTTGCAGGTCAGTCATGGGTTCCAGTTCCATGTTAGTGTGACTAGGCACATTTTTTGGTGAGGTAGTTAGTTCTACTCCTGAGTCAATGGAGTCTATTGAGGTTCTTGTTTTCTCATTTTCAAGCATATATTGCACTTCTTTCCGGTTTTTGTGTGTGACTGTTTTCGGTGACATGGGCCCTCTGATGATAATTGGTCTCAGCAGTGCCCCACAGACGACAACGTTCAACTGCAGCAGGCCCACGAACAGGAGGCTGTATCTCCAGCCGATGTGCTCCTTCAGAGCCATGATCGCTGGTGCAAAAGCAAACACAGCAAAACATTCTCCTGTAGAAGCAACAGTAGTGACGACTGAGCGCCTTTTGTCAAAATACTGATAGAATGGTGACGGTGGGCAGAAAGCTAAACAGTACCCCAGACCTGAGATGACCCCGATGGTGACGTACATGTGGTAGACCTTCTGGGAGAAGGAGGCTACCACCATCCCGGTGCTGACCAGCAGCCCTCCCACCATCACCACTAGCCGGTGTCCAAAGCAGTTGCTCAGGACGGTGGACAGGGGAACTGTAAATATTAAGACGAAGACACATATTGATACTATCCATCAGACCGGGCTATTGGATTCATCAAAACTGTTCATTAAGTCATTAAAGAAGACGCCAAATGTCTTGATAATGCCATAGGAAAAGACTTCCACGAAGAAAAAGGAAACGGCTACTGCCCAGCCCCATCCTCCATCATGCACTTGAGTGTACACGTTGGCTCTGGAACAAAGCTTTGATTTCATCTGGGTCATTCTTAATCAAGTTAGAAGGGAAGAGAATAAACCCCAAAAGGCTTCCAATAAGGCAGAGACTTCTCAACATTCACTTCTTATGAAATGTGAGCTATTCCAGTGAAGCAGCTTTTAGATCCCGAACGTATCATCTGGATGATGAATGAACACCCAAGGCTTTTATTTCTGTCTCCAAATTCCTGCAGGCCCCACAGGCTGCTGAAATGCAGCTCACCCCCAGCTACCATGAGAGGAAGTCCAAGCAGCTGCACCCGAGCAGCCAAGGGGTACAGGAGGGGGTCCAGGTTCCAGATGAGATGAGGGAAGGGGGCAGGGGAGAGTTGTCAGTGGAAGGTAAACACAAGAACAGAAAACCTTCAATATTTCCATGATGCTGGCAGGAGGGGAAGCGTGTGCAGTTTTCAAATTTCTCCCTTCCTGCAGTGAGTGATTTTACTATCAGTGATTTATTTGCCTCACATTTTAAAAGCTAATGAAAAAGAAATGGAGTTCAGCCAACCCAATATTCTTCTTAAAGTCATATAATGCATTTGTACAGATAACCCTAAGTTAGTCAGCAGTTCTGGGGCTCACCCCAGTGGCCCGGCCTGGGGTCCCTCCAGGGAAGCCTGTCTGGGGTCCTCTCTCCATTCTGGGGCCCTGACCTTTGTGACACCACCCTGGGCCTTCACCATCCTGGGTGCCCATGGCTGTTCTTCGGTGTGGTCCTCTGCTGGGGGTCCTGAGTGCTAGGGGTCCTACCAGGCTAGGGTGGAGGAGTCGGCTGGGGCAAGGTCCCACTGAGGGCTTAGGCTCCTCCTCTGAGCTCATGCAGGTAGGTGGAGTTCAGGCCCCTGCAGCTGCAGTGCTGAGCCCCGCTTTCTCTCAGGCCCTGTGCCCCGCCCAGCATGCGGGCCCCTTTCTACTGGGCTCACGTCCGAGAGGCCCACAGGAGATGGCAAGAGTGACTGTCAACTTGTCACATACAAATGGGCCTCCTTGGGGGTGCAAAGCCTCACTGTCCCCACCCTCATGGCAGGCAGGGCCTCAGTGGGAAGAGCGGGCCACTCTTGTGGGGCCCATTCTGCCATGTGCCCCTTGGACATCTTCGGGGTGGTGGGCATTGCTGTTCTTTGCGGTCGGGGCTTGGGCATTCCCAGGAAAAAGCACCCTCGGGCCCACGGGCCCGAGGCCTTCCTGTGCTCAGCTTCCTGTCCCAAGGATGGGCAGGTCCCCGCTTTCCCTGCCTTACCTGGCTCCCGTCCTGGCCGAGGATGGGCAGGTCCCCGCTTTCCCTGCCTTGCCTGGCTCCCGTCCTGGCCGAGGATGGACAGGTCCCCCGCTTTCCCTGACTTGCCTGGCTCCCATCCTTGCCAAGGATGGGCAGGTCCCCCGCTTTCCCTGCCTTGCCTGGCTCCTGTCCTGGGGAAGCTGCTCTGCTCGGCCCTGGCTGGGGGCACAGGGAGGACAAGGCAGCGTGCAGCAGAGGTGGAAACAGCTCAGGCTCTGCCTAGAGCGAGGGCCCAGCCTGCTGACCACACCTGGGCCATGGCCTCCCCTCTGTGGCTACAGGTTCCTCCAGGCAACATCGACTCCTCTTAGGGTCGGAGGGTGCAGGGGCCTCGCCCATGTGAGGCTGCTGTGGTCAGCCTGAAGACTCGGCCTCAGCCCTGGGAGCCTGGCGTGGGGCAGTGGATCCGGCAGGAGAGCCAGCACCGTTCCTGGTCTTGCTGCTGGACCCAGAGGTGATGCCAAGTGTTTGCAGGGACCGTGGGGATCCCAGGAGCTGAGCCCCGTCACCGAGGCCCCACACCAGGTGGTCAGTTCTGCCGGGGCAGCAGTGCTTCTGCCAGGGCCGTCCATGTCCAGTGCTGTCCTTGTCCCAGGTCCCCAGCAGCCGTGGATAGACGCCTGGGTGGGTGGCCAAAGGGGCCATGTCATACAGGCCCAGATTCGTGGCTCCCCTCGGGGACGTCTCCGCATCCCAGGCTGACCACAGCCAGGTGCTCACCGGCGTCCATGCCGATCAATTCCAATTTCAGTTTCTCTGTTGTATTTTGGGGACAAGAAGTTTTACTTTTTGGTCAAAAACATTTTTTTAAGGCCTTGAGCAGTCATGTCTTCTGAGCCAGGAAGGAGGAGATGCCGAGCGGTGGGTCTCCACGGGGTCCTTCCCTGAGGCGGTAGGTCCTGCTGGGTGCTGCCCAGCCCTGCTGGCTCCTGCCTGCTGCCCGAGACAGCCTGTGCAGCTGCCCAGGGCCACCTCCTTCAGCCCCACGTCCTCTAGGACCTCCCTCCCACCCCAGAGTCCACCAGCCAATCCTGCCGGCCTCACCTTCGAGTTTGTCAGAGGCTCTGAGGAGTCCTGTGACCCTGGCCTCTGGCTGGAGAGCTGCCCTGGAAGGACAGGCTTCTTTCCTCCTTGGCTGCGGGCCTCCCTTGTCTCTCCTGTTCCTGGGCAGAGGTGGCCCGGTGCTGCATGTGGTCGCAAAGTGTCCCCAGTGCGCAGAGCAGAGTGGGATCTTCTTTAAAGTCGATTACGTTTCACTGATTGCTGGGCAAGAGAGAAACACACAAGCAAATCTCCTGTAATGGCGCCCAATGCAGAGCCGGGTGTGTTCGGGCGCAAGCTCTGGGGTCGGGGCCTGCAGCCCTGCTGCCCACCATGAGGTCGCAGCAGGCCACCCCGGCCCCCTGGCCAGATACGCGCTCCCCTGGCTTTGGGCCTGGCCCAGGCTCCAGCCGTGGCCCCCAGACTCTGCTCGGCATCTGAGCCCCTCCCCTGGGCAGGCCTCACTCTTCTGCTCGCTTCTGTCTTCCTTGCCACCCTGCCCAGTGGAAGCCCCGGGACAGAGCTCGTGGGTTCAGGAGGGTGCTGTCCCCAGGGTGGATGACGCGTCACACGGGCTGCTGGCCACAGCGGCCGGGTGGGTAGAGGGCGGGTGGTGGGTTGTTGGTGGGAGGAGGGCGGGTGGAGGGCAGGTGGAGGGCAGTGGGTTGTTGGTGGGTAGAGGGTGAGTGGAGGGTGGGTGGAGGGTTGTTGGTGGGAGGAGGGTGGGTGGAGGGCGGGTGGTGGGTGGTGGGTTGTTGGGTGGAGGGTAGGTGACTAGTGGGTGGGTGGGTGATGCTGAGCCCTGCCCCATGGGCAGAGACCCTTGCACTGGGGTCTCCAAATGGCCCTAGGGTACATTGGTTGTGAATTCCTCTTCCAGAGATGGCCATCGGCCATTGCAAACCCAGGCCTCCTTGCCACTTACTGGAGCTCTCACTTTCCACTAGAGAGGGTGGTGTGGATGGGGCAGCCCTCTGTCCAGTGAGGGCACACAGGCCCAGGGTGGCAGGACTCAACCCCGAAATGTGTCTGCAAAGTGACCAGGGCTGTGCTGCCTGGGGAGAGACCGTGGACAAGCCTGGGAGCCCCTGTCCACAGCTTCAGGCTAGGGGCCTGGTAAACAGCTCCATGTGGAGTCAGGTCAAGGCGGCCAGGACCTGAACCTGAGAAGTCCACACGTCTTATGGACGTCATGGGTTCTTCAGCCAAGTGCTCAGCAAATCCAGACTCTCCAAAGACAAGACCGCACAGCTGCGAGCCTGCTGCTCTGGAGGACCCGCTCGCTGCTGGCCTGGCTCTGTGGCCCTCCTGTGGGTGGACCCCTGCTCAGGGACGCAGCTGCAGAAAGGCCAGTGAGCCGAGCAGGAGGCTGGCTCTGCGCTCCGCTCCAGCTGCGCCATCCCGGTGCGACCGTCTCCAGGACCTGGCTCCTGGATGTGGCCTCCTGCAGTCCTCGCTGGTGCTGAGGTCCTTCCACTGCCCGCGGCACTGCAGGGCACTCTGCCTGGTCTGAGAAGGGCACCCTCATCCAGCCTGCATGGAGTGGCCAGCCAGGACTAGCCCTCTGTCCTGCGAGCCCTGCCCAGGACCCAGAAGTGACCAAAGGCCCCAGGTGTGCAGGCTGATCTGCCCATTCCATGGCGGCTGGCCCTCAGCTCTCAGCCTAAGTGCCCAGTGCCCTCAGTGTCCTTCCATGTCTGCCCTCAAAACTCTGCGTCCTCCTCAGTTCCTGCTCACCCTCAGCAGGTGGCCCCTCCCTGCTGAAACCCTGAACAGTCAGGTGGAAAGGGTGTCCCCGAAGGGTCCAGGGCCAGGGGACAGGGGCCAAGGTAGTGTGGCTGTTCCCAGAGGCTGTTGCCTTCATGTAGGGTCACATGCAACAGCAACAGTGGACGTTAGTGATAAACCCTGGGACGGCTCCCTCATTGCCCCCTCACCTGAGTCAGCCATGGGCCTAAATAAACGCCGGTGTGTCCTGTGCTGCCCTGGCAAATGGCTCTACCTGCAAGGTAGGAGGGTGGCTCTGCCCCCAAGTCCTCCTGGCCTCTAGGTGTCTCTGTCAGATGTCCCCAGCTGGGGACGTGACGTGTCCAGCCGCGGCCTGGCCGTGGGAGCTGCCATCACCCAGTCTCTGCCCAGAGTCAGTGGTCACTCCTGGGCCCGTGCTGGACACCACGGCTACAGTCTGCCTCCCGACACTGAGGCGAAGCTGGGTGGTCTGAGCTCAGATGGGCTTTCTCGCCTGTGGAGGGTCAGGGTGGCCTTCCGTCTGCTCAGCTGGACTTCGGCAGCTGGGGTCCCAGGCCAGAGCCTCCTCACATTGCTGTGGGCCCTGGAGTCCACTGCTGCTCAGGCTGTGTGAGTCACAGCCCAGGTGGCACCCCATGCCCAGAGGTCCAGTCCGTGGGCACCTGTGGTTGCCACGGTGGTGGGACGGGTGCCTGGGCCTGGTCCCTCGGCCTTCGTGTTGTGCAGTCAGTCTGGGGCTCAGCGCTGTGGCGTGGGACCCGCCTGGGCTGCACTGCTTGTCTCAGGCGGTGCTGGGCTTGCTGACCTAGAGCATCCCCTCTGGGCTTGCTTTAAGTCCTTCAGGGGGGTCCACAGTGGCCAGCAGCAGAGTCAACAGCCCTGCTGTGAAGGCTAGGACCTCCTTGGATCTCTGCGGAATGTTCTAGGTCACTGGGCTGTGCTGCCCTATGGCCCTCCCAGCCTGTCTGAACTCTGTGGTGTCCAGGGAGCAGCCCTGGTTGTTCTAGGCTGGCCAGTTCCTGGGCCTGGCCCTGGGGACCCACCTTCATTGCCCTGATCCCAGGTCTGAGCCAGGGGCCCTAGGGTGGGGCTAGAGACAGGCCCCTCCTGGGCTCCGTCTGGTGACCCCTGCAGCCTGGATTCCTGCCCTCCAGTGTCTTGGGAAGTGGCCCTGAGCCTCTACTCCTCTGTGGGCTCCTTGACTCCACGCAGCTGGGTAAGGCCATGGTGGACGAGGACCACTTGGTGCCCCTGAAGATGTGTGTGAGCCTCACTCAGGCATGGGGAGGCCTGTGGACACGGGGCCTTTGAATATGTAGTCGATTTGCAGATCTCGAGGTGAGACCGAGCTGGGTGATCCCAGTGGACACTGAGTGCAAAGACGAGTGTCTTCACAGGGACAGGAAAAGGACAGACTCACAGGACAGGAGGGACAGGGAAAGGGACGGACTCGCAGGACAGGCCCCATGTGAGGTCCGAGCCACTGGGGTCATCTCACCATGTGGTCAGCTGACTGTGGGCCTTTCGCTTTATTCCACCAAAGGACAGAATCACGTGCAGCTACCAGCTAGATGCTGAGCACCACAGGTAACATTTCATGGCCGGCTGAGACCCGCAGCTGGACGCAGGGAGAGGTCCTGGGTGTGTGCCAGCTGTGCCAGGGACACCCAGGCCTCGCCTGCAGACCCGAGAGCCGCTGAAATGCAAATTGCTTTGTCACCCGCTTTCTTCTCTCTGAGAGCAGGGAGGTCACTCTCCTCCAGACATGGCCCTCCCTGAGGCCCACGGGTCCCTGGAGGGGCAGCGTCCCTGGCCTGAGCCCCCGCCCTGGGGGCTGCCTCCTGGCCAAGGGGCCAGCATCTTCCCTGAGGCTCCCTGCAAACTCCCCACAGCCCCGGCCTGTGACAGAGGTCGCCGGGCCTAACCCAGGACAGCACCCTGAGACGCTCTGGGCCGACCCCACCACTGGCTTCTGCTGCTGGAGGCCCATGACATCCTGGGGAAGAGTCCGCCCACGGACATGAACACGGCGGTCAGCGTGTGGGGCTGGCTCCTCCTGCCCTCCCCAAAGTACTTCCAGGTCTCCTGTCCTGTTGGTCACCTGGCACGGAGCCAGGCGGCCATCCCTGCAATGCCTCCTGCGTCCTGCTGGTGTTCCCTCCCTGCCTTCGAAGCCTCTGCTCTGCGTTCTGCACAGTGACCATCTGCTGCCCAACGGGGCTCTGGCTCTCGCCCCCTGGGCGTCTCTGGTCCTTGCTGTTGGGTGGGCCCTGAGGTCAGCTCTGGCGATGGGTTGAGTGGACACAGCCTGTGTCATCTCTGGGCTAGAGATCGCTGCTGGTGCCGGGGCTGGGGTGGCGATGTGCTGGCAGCCTGGGTCCCCCAGGGAGGGTGCCTACTGGGGCCAGATCCGCCTGCCCCATGGGCACCATGGAGCCCGCCTCTGCAGAGCTGTGCAGCGCCACAGCCCGCGCAGGCCCAGTGACACCTGCGGTGCTGACCATCCTGGGGTTCAGGTGCAGGCAGAGCCTTGGTCCCTTCCTGCCACACACACTGGCCGTGCTTTGTGCAGTTCTGAGCTTGTTTCAGAGTCTGGAGTGGAAGAGGCCAAGACGGCGCCCAGACACCCCACTGCAGCCCAGCCGGCGCCCCCACCAGCGACGCTCCTCCCCTCTGACGCCTAAGCCTTCCCACCTGCCCCAAGCCCCCTGTGCCCTGCTGGACTTGGGGCTGGACTTCTGCAGGCAGAGGGCCTCCCAAGGTGGCCTGAGTGCAGAGGGCCGGGAGGTGGCTGGGCAGACAGGCGGGAGGCAGGGCGGCACTCGGGGGGCCTGGGAGGAGAGGCAGCAGCCCAGACTGCTTCTGCAGATGGCAGGGTCCTCCTTCCTGGGCCTCGGGCCTGAGAAGCCCCTCCACCCAGTCGCATCTGCCTCGTCCCACCCTCCCCAGACCTGCTGAGCCCAGCTGCGCTGCTGGCCCTGGGGCCCGTGAGTCCCAGGCCTGGTTATCAGTGGCCTGAGCTGCCGGGAGAAGCCACAGTCTATTAAGATTTAAAGAGATTTAGTGTAACAGGACAAGCAGGGAAAGAAATTTAATTTAGTGATAAAAAAGTAATCAAATCTCAACCTGCGGACAGAGAACAGTCGCCGAGTTGCCGATTGTTCCCAGACATCAACACGCGGTCCATTATGGAGCAATTAACCTGGTGCTGGTGTTCCAGCATGCGGCCTGGCCAAGCAGGGCCGAGGCACGTCCTGAACCTGGTTCTCACGCTGCAGGGAGGAGTGGAGCTCAGGTGGGCCTGGAGCGTCTCCTTTGTCCCTTTCACAGAGTCAGACTCCCTCAGCTGTGGCCTCAGCGCTGTCCACAGCTGTGGCAGGTGCATCTTGTGTGCAGGGTGTGCAGAGTGCTCAGGTCTCTGGGCGCGTCCGCACCTGCACAGGAGCTGCGTGGCCCTTGCAGAGGGCGCCCGTGGCCGGGGGTGGAGAGGGTGCAGGGTCTGGGGACATGCGGGCCCTTGCTCTGCCCACATCACCCCAGCAGCCGGCTGTCCTTTCTTAGAACCCCAACAGCCCCCCGCCTGGACTGCCCGACCTCGTCCTGCCCCTGCTTGGGCTTGCCTGCTGGGGCCTTCACTTCCTGGCTTCTCCATGTGGCCTGCACCTTCTCCAGACAGCAGGGAGGAGTGTCACCACCTGCAAGCCTCCTCAGGCCTCTTGCTGCTGGTGCCCCACCAGATCCACGTCTCCTTCTGTTTCCCAGCCTCGAATCTCTGGCTCCTCGCTCTTATCTGTAAGGTTGCCTGTTGGGAGTCAGGATCCACCGTAAGTCCAGGGCAACCCCACCTTCAGACCCTGCTGGAGGGGCAGGCCCCATTTCCAGGAAGGCCTGCACAGGTGCTGGGTGCCACACGGGACGTGGGTTTGGGGGATGATATTCTCCCCCAGCAGACCCACAATGTTCCAGATCCGGCAGAGTCTGCGGGTGGGCCAAGCTGAGGTGGCTCTGACCAGCTGGCCAGGGCCATGTGCTGGGCTGGGAGTTTGCTGGATGGTGGGCACAGTTCCTAGGGTCTCTGGCAGCCTGTCCCACCCCTGCCCACAGCCTGCTGGGCTGCTCTCCACAGGGACACCCCATTCTGGGAAGAGCCAGCCTGGTCCCAGGATCCACCAACCCTTCCTGAACCTCTGGAAGGAGCGGGTCCAGCTGGCCACCCCAGCCTGGGGGCAGGGCCGAGTGCCCAGCTGCAGACTGAAGGTCCTGCTCTGCTGGTCCTGGGCACAGGTGCCCAATCACACCCTTCTGGGTATTCCACCCCATGCTGTGGCCGCAAGCGCTGCCCCAGACGAGGCCATCACGGTGAGGCCGAGCAGGCAGTGCCTGGCCCTGGCGGTCCCAGGTATGTGGGCTTCTGTGGCAGCACAAGCTGCCCTGTGTGTGGAAGCAGCGTCTGGAACTCTGAGCAGGGGGCTTTCTGCACCTGAGGTTGCTCCTGGGTCCCTAGGGAGCCCCACAGCTCCGTTAGGTTTCTCGGCTCTGCGCCCTCTTCCTGCATATGCTGTTAGTCTGTCATCACCTGGATTCTTATTTTTATTGAGTTAATATTATTAAGTTTGTCTTACCATGAAAACTCATGAGACCCTGTGCCTGGGTGTGGTGGGGTGACATCAGCCTGGCTGTGTGGGTTAGCGTCATCTCTGTGCTGAGCTAGCCTCTTCTCCATGGTAGGCTAGCCTCCTCTCTGTGGTGTGCTAGCCTCCTCTCTGTGGTAGGCTAGCCTCCTCTCCGTGGTGGGCTAGCCTTGTCTCTGTGGTGGGCTAGCCTATTCTCTGTGACAGACCTACTTCTTGGTCTTCTCCAGGAAGGAAGCAGGGCTGGAGATGTCTCCTGTGGTGTGAGCTGCCTGGGAGCTGGGTGTGCCCTCTGTCCTGGAGGGGCCGACGGTGCTGGGCATCTGCCACACGTACCTCCTCTTCCTGTCCCTGAGAGCGCCGTGCCTGTCCAGCGCAGCAGTGTGCCTCACAGTCCCGAGCCTCCTACTCGAAACCCCTGCAGTCTGGGCTCCATGGCTGATCTGGCACGGGGGTCCTCCTGCCCCATCTCCCTGGTCTTCCTGAGGTCAGGCCTGATGGCTGGGGCTGCAGCATTGTCCTGGAGCCACGAGGAGACTGAGGATGCTCTCTTGCTGACCCCCTCTGCCACCAGACAAGGCCAAGCGGCACCCCTGACTCTCCCTGCCATGTTGAAGCCCCAGGGATGTGGGAAGGGCGGGTATGGTTCCATGCCCAGGGGTGGGGCCTGGGCTGGCTGCCCAAGCTCAGCCCTGGTGGGGCGGTTCTCACTCCCCACAGCTGACCTGTGCCCCTGTGTGCTGGGCTCTGTCTCCTGGAGTCTGTGATGGTCCTAGTGACCTGAGCCCCCACGCTCCACCTGGCCTCTGCTGCTCCAGGGCTGCCCGTCACTGCTGGGAGCCTGCTGCCCGGCGTCCCACAGTCAGTGTTGGGGACACTGACGGGATGCTCTGTGCGTGCCAACTCACCAGTCTCTCCCTTAGGCAGTCTGTGCTAGCCTCAGGTTGGCCGTGGCAATCCGGGGTACCTGGGGGCTGCTCTGAGCTGCTGCAGTGGGTGATTAGCATCCACGTGTCTCTCTGAGCTCACGTCATCTGTCCACCTCTCTCGGTGCTGCGGGGTCTGCCTGGGGTGTGCCCACATGCCAGGAGGGCTTGCCGCTGCTCTGGATGGGTGCAGCCTCTCCCCACATGCAGAGGTTCAGAGATAAATGGAGGAGCAGAGTCAAAGAGTCGGTCCCTCCCACAGGGCAGCAGGATAACCATCACAAGGCTGGGAGGGGTCAAGAGAGGGTGGAGGGTGCAGGGACGGTGATGGGGATGGTAGTGGGGTCTGGGGTGGGGAGCCGCCCACCCCTTACCCAACTGTTCCAAGCAGGCTGGTTGTCCATCAGTCAGCTGGGGTCACTGGGCTTCCGCTGTGTCTGTGCCTGGGGATGGACTTGGCAAGAAGCAAGCTGATGAGGTCTTCACCCTCGTGGGGTCTCCGGCCTGTGGGACAGGTCATGGATGGCCGTTGTTCCAGACTGCAAGGTGCATGGAGGAGGGGACAGAGCGACAGGTGAGTTCAGGGCCTGGCCTGCTCTGGGGTCCTCAGGCAGCCCCAGGTGCACAGTGGTACAGAGCTGGAGGCAGTACTGGCCATACCAGATAACGGCAGTGTGGTTGTGTGGTCAGGGTCCTGAGCTAAGTCAGGACTGATTCCTGTGGCCCAACTGTGTTGGCACAGAGTGCAGAGTGAGCTAAGTGGGCACCATGTTGCAGAGCACTGGGCTTTGTCTGCACAGTGAATGCAGAGTGAGCTAAGTGGGCACCATGTTGCAGAGCACTAAGTGAGTGCAGAGTGAGCTAAGGGCACAATGTTGCAGAGTACTGGACTTTGTTTCCACAGTGAGTGCAGAGTGAGCTACGTGGCCACCATGTTGCAGAGCACTGAGCTTTGTCTGCACAGTGAGTGCAGAGTGATCTAAGTGGGCACCATGTTGCAGAGCACTGAGCTTTGTCCGCACAATGAGTGAAGAGTGAGCTAAGTGGGCACCATGTTGCAGAGCACTGAGCCTTGGAGGGTGCTACTGAGCACCACCAGGGGCAGAGCCAAGGGCCCTGGGAAGAGCCCAGTAGCCTGGAGAGCGGCCGGAGGGAGGCCTGGGCCTGGGCTTAGAGCTGAGCTTGCCTGGCTGGTTCAGGAACTGGCTCCTGAACAGGAGCAGGACGGCTCCCAGGAGAAAGCCAGGTGCAGTCCAAGCTGGACACTGCCTTCCGCGCGGCAGAGGAGCAGTCTGTCTCAGCAGGTGAGCTCAGGGGCAGGGCCAAGTGACCATAGGAGGAGCAGCAGTGAAGGACAGCCTCTTCTCTGGGATGGGGATAGCGTGACTTACTGCACCTGGCGGAGACCAGGGCCTCTGCCTCCCAGCACCAGCATCAGGGGAGGACAGTGCCCCTCCGCCCTCCGCGGTGGACATGCCAGGTCCCTGTGTCAGCTAACCACACGGACTGGAGGCACCTCCTGCTGGGCAGTGCCCGGGGAAGCCCGAGACTCCCTCCACCTCCATCCTTCCTGGCACCAGGGCACAGAAAGGGTCCTTGAGGAGGGGATGTGGGCTCTCCTTCAGGGCAGCCGGCCCTTGGCTGAGTCGAGCCTCATGCCTAAGACCAGCTGGACGATGGCCATGAGAGGTGGCTGGACAGGATAGAAAACCTCACAGGTAAGGAAATGGCTGAGGGCCTCTCATGCCCGTGCAGGACGTCAGGCCTGGAGGGGCCTCCTGGAAGCCCAGGCCCTGCTCCTCCAGAGGGTCCTGGGCTCTGTACAGGCAGCTATCTGTCCAGCACAGCGTGGGCTGAGGGGGAGCCGAGGAGGGTGGCCGGCACTCCCGCCACTGTTCCTCAGCTCTTGGGAGGGCCAGGCCGTGTGGGGCTGTGTCTGCTCCTTGTCCTGGAGGTGCAGCATGGACCCCACGTCTGGGCCTTCCAACCCATCAGGAGGACAGGCACTGGTCAACCACTCCCGCTTCTGTGGCCGTGAGATTTGGTGAGCACTGTGGGAGAAAGATGGGCTGGGGAGGGATAGCAGACCGCGGCTGCCGCCCTTGTGGGAGGGACACCCAGAAGTAGCCTGAGCGACTGGACTGCGAGGGGAGAGTGCAAGCAGGGGCCAGGCAGGGAAGAGGCCCGAGGAGGCAGAGGAGGCCCCCAGCAGAGCCTGGGAGGATCAGGGTGGTCAGCACTGATGGATATGGAGAGTCAGAAATTCCCAAGATAACGAGGCCTGAGGAACAGTAAGGTGTGGAAATGAAGCCACGTGTTGATGGCTTTCAGCCCCCAGACCAGGGTTTCCCAGCTGCCGGCCGCAGGCAGGGAGCCATCTCCTCACCTCAGAGGAGAGTCTCCAGGAGGCCTTGTCTCCTCCAAAGGAGACCCTAGGCAGCCCCTTCCCACAGACCTTGACCGAAAGGCCCGCAGTCCTGACAGCAAAACTGACTTGCTCAAGAGACCACCCCTCAAATGACCGTAAGCAAAACTGACTTGCTCATGAGACCACCCCTCAAATGACCCTAAAAAGAACTGACATGCTCACTAGACCACCCCTCGACCCTAAGCAAAACTGACTTGCTCACTAGACCACCCCTCGACCCTAAGCAAAACTGACTTGCTCACTAGACCACCCCTCAAATAACCCTAAGCAAAACTGACATGCTCACAAGACCACCCCTCAAATAACCCTAAGCAAAACTGACATGCTCACTAGACCACCCCTCAAATAACCCTAAGCAAAACTGACATGCTCACAAGACCACCCCTCAAATAACCCTAAGCAAAACTGACTTGCTCACGAGACCACCCTCAAATAACCTACATGAACCAGCCCCTTTCTTTGTTCAGTGGCTCGTCCACCAGCAGAGTGGGCCTCGGGCACCATTTCAGAGCCCTGAACGGGAAGCTGAGATGCCACCTGGGGCTTGCGTCCTGCCGGTCTCTCTGTGAGAACAAGCACAGCGAGGCGTTTGGCTGGCAGGCTGGGCCTGGGGGTCTTGGGGTCAATGGCAGGCTGGGGTCTTACTCTGAGTGGTGTGGGCTCTGGGCCTGCAGGGGCCAGCACACTGAGGGTCCTGCAGGAACAGAGCCTTCTCCGGGGCCTGCTGGGCAGCGTGGGGCCCTGAGGCCAGGCGCCCCCACAGTGGTGGGGTGTGGGGGACGATTCTGGGGATCTCTGAACTCCCTCAGATGCCCCAGAGGACAGGCCAGCAGAGCCTCCAGACAGAAGGGTCCTGTGCAGCCCAGAGGCCACCAAGACCTCAAGGTGTGGGGAGGCGTTTGGCCATCTGCTTGAAGAACCTGATGGCCAGGTGCTCTGGAACCTTCCAAAGGCAGAAGTCACAGTCACTGCAGAGGCTGAGGACAACCTGGCAGGTCAATGCATACCCCAAGCAACCCTAGGGAGATTTGGGGCCTGAGAGAGGCGTTGTGCAGAACTGGTCCTCCCTCCCTGGAGACAGCCGGGCAGAGCGACCTGCACACTGGAGCTCAGAGGCCAGGCGCGGGGCTCCTGCCAGCTCCACCCGGGGGGCCCTGGGCATGGCCCTCGTGTGCTGCCCGTGCCACACAGCCTGGCAGCAGCCCTGGCACAACACTTCCCATTCCTCCGAGTACAGGCTTCCCGCCTGAGCAGGGAAAGGCTAGGAGTCTCTTCTCCTTTCTGGTTTGTTTTCAAAGGACTGTTCTGCAAGCTGTTCTGCGCCTCGGGAACACAAGAGAGGAAGTGCGGCTCCTCACACGGCTGCATCTCAGACCTCACACCCACAGAGCTTCCAAAAGCAAACAACCCGGGCGCCATCCCAGTTGGTGGCAGCAGATGGCGGGGCTGAGTGCAGCACGGGCTCCCGGGAAGCAGGAACATCCCTGCCACGGAACAGCCTGGCTGGCGGCTCACGCAGGGCGGGATGTCCCTGCCCTTGTCTGCTGGCCACGCTGCAGACACCGTCCAGGCAGTGCAGAGAGAGGTAAGACTTGCCCAGGGGTGCCTGCCAGGCCACCTGCCTCCCTCTCCTCCTGAAGGTGAAATGGGTCCCAGGAAGGTTCCCTGCCTGGGCAGAGGGCTCTTGCCACAGAGATGAGGCTGGGTGAGGCCGTCCTCCTCTAGGGGCGGCTTCCGCCAAGGCAGGGTCACCTGTGGGCAGAGGAGGGGGCCACTAGCTGCAGGGCTATGGGGGACAGACCTCGTTCTCAGATTCCACCCTCCCACTGGACACCCTGTGGTTGGGACCCGGACCCAAATTCCAGCACAATCCACTCCTGAGAGCCTCAGCTAGACCAGAGGAGGGAGCCTGGTGTCCCGGGCACTTGGCAGCTGCACCCAGGCAGAGGCAGCTCCAGAGCACCTACAGCGGTCTGTAGAGGGCACGTGGACCCCGGAGGTCGTGTCTGGACATACCGTCCCGGCCAGAGCCCTGGGCATCAGCCAGGTTGGAGGCTGTCTCAGCACAACCTGAGGCTGGGGGTCTGGTGGAAAAGGGGCCTGTCGCCCTCAGTTCTGGAGCCGAGTCCGTGATCAGGGCCCCACCTGCTTGGCCTCTGGGAGGGCCCCTGGGTGGCCTGAAGACCTGGCAGAGGACCCGGGAGGAGCCCTGTGTGCCGAGGAGGTCCCATGGGGTTTAGGCAGGAGGTGAGGGGGCTTGGCCAGGCTCACGCCTGGTCACCCAGCTCTCAGAGCAGACAGGGGCCCAAGAGCCATGCCAGCCATTCCAAGGGCAGAGCAGTGAGCAGATGGCCTCCACCAGGCCCTGGAGGTGCCACCACCTCCCACAGCTGCGTGGGGCCCTTTGGGGACACAGGCAGACCACACCCACACCACAGCGAGGCCCTGGACCAGCTCTCAGTGTTTCCTGAAGCATGTGTCACCCTCCTACAAGACAGAGAATGTGTGAGACCGGAAGTGTGTCCACTGCCCACATGAAGGACATCAAGGACAGTACTTGAGGGTGGGAGGGGTGGCGGGCCGAGAAGACCCGAGACCAGACTTCAGGGACCCGTGAGGCGGAGCTGGCCCCACCTGTTCCGGAGCATGCCTGGTCATCCTGGGTCCTGCTCCAGGGCTCAGCTACCGCGGAGACTCCAGTGGCCGTTAAGTGTGTCACAGCGAGGCGGAAAGGCCCAGCCCAGGGGACCGCCCGCCCCCTCCATTCTGCCTCCTCCGTCCTTCCCTCCTGTGCTTCTGGGGTTGTTTTGGTTGCAAGTAAGGAATTCCATGTGCACTAAATGGCATGGGCAGGGTCTCGCAGGAAGGGTCTGCAGCCAGCCGCAGAGCAAGCAGCCCAGCTGCCCGGAGCTCAGGGCTGAGTCCACTGGGAGAGGACAGCCTGCCTCCCTCCTCCAATCTGAAGCCCGGGGTCAGCCTGAGAGCCTCATCCTCCCCACTGGGAGGAAAGAGAGCCGCACCCAGGGCTCTGCTGGCCAGCCTGGGCCCTCCTGTGGAGTCTGGGACCAAGTGCCCAATGCAGGAGGAGTTCCCGAGGGGGAAGGCTCCATAGGACAGGGTGTGAGAGCCCTCGTCCCTCCTCCCACGTGCCCTGCCTCCCTGCCACGTGCACTGGCCCTGGGCCCTCCTGGACTCCAGTGGACGCTCCTCAGCTTGGACAGACACTTTCTCCACACGGGGTGCCTCTGAGCCTAGGGGTCCAGGTACCTTTCCTGGACATCATCCCCAGACCCAGGACTCCACCAGAGCCCACCAGAGCTGGAGCCCATCCCTGAGGTCCCTGGACTTGGCAAGAGTGCCTGGCCAGCCCACTGCAGAGCAAGCAGGGGACCCCTGCTGCCTGGGTGTAGCCCAGGGCCCTACCTGGCCAGGCCTGGACTTCCAGCCTATGCTCCCGAGCCACAGGAGTGGGCATGCTGCGGTGCTGCCCAGGCCCCTCGGGGGCTTTCTGTCCCCTGCCACAGGGCAGCCCCGACTGAGCCCTGGCTGGCTGGGAGCCGTGGCAGCACCCGCAGCAGCAGCAGCTCCACCTCAGGGCGAGTGCCAACTGCCCCCTTGGGCCCTGAAGAAGCTCCGTCCACCGCCAGCACATGGCATGTCACCAGGGCCCCGGGCACCTGGCCTGGCCTGTTGGTATGTCCACCTCTGAGGCTGGGAGCCACCAGGGAGCCATGTGAGGACTTTGGTGGTCCTGCTGGGGAGGGAAGCCATTGTGCCTGCCTCGCCCAGGGTCAGAACCCACCACAGGACCACGCCTGGCAGCAGGGAGCCTGGGCAGGGCCGTCCCTGTGTCCAGGCCCCCCAGGCTCCCTACAGCCTGCACAGAGCTGCCGGGCCTGACCCTCACCCAGCAGCCTTTCCCCAGGGGAGCTAAGACCAAGCACTCCTGAGGGGCTGGTGGCCCACGTGCGCCCTCTGGTACAGCCTGGCTGGGCTGGGGGACGCTGGGCAGAGGCCTTTGGAGCCTGGCCCCTTGACCGCAGCTGAGGAGAGCTGTCACAGTCGCTGCTTATTCAGCAGACGTGACCCCCTCCAGGTGACCTTCCAGGATGGAGCTGCTCTCTGGCACCGCTTCCTGGCCCCTGGCCCTGCGCACACCAGCGACGGCCTTGTGTGAGGATCGCTGGGACCACGTGTGGGAGGCGGTTCAGCAGCCTCTGCCCTGCCTCTCCTCAGGACGTGCCTCCATGTGGCCTGGGCTGGCAGAGCAGGCCACGCACCAGGTCCTAGCCCTGCTGAGCCCCACTGAGGGCCCTGGGGACAGAGAGGTGACCTGCTGACCTGCTGCCTTCTGTGCCCAGCCCTGGCCAGCTGGAGAGGTGCTCGCACTGGGGGAAAGGCTGGGATGTCCTTGGAATTCTGAGAAGAGGAAGGGGTCGGGTAAGCAAGGCTCCGCCTGCTCCCCCAGTGGAGTCCAGTGGAGGACAGGCCCTGTGCGGAGAAGCCCCTCCTCCAGAGCCCCGGGCTGCAGAGCGAGGGCTGGCCTTGGCCTTAGGGCCAGAGGGACACAGCCAGAATGTCCAGGCGATGTTCCAGGAGACACAGAGCCAGGCCTGAAGCGTGCACGTGGCCAGTATGAGCTCCTCTCTGCAGCTGAATGCCATCTCTGTCCCTGCTTGTCCCCAAGGACACATCTGGTGACGAGGAGACCTAAAGGCAGTGGGATGCAGGCCACCTGGGGGAGGCACCTCCTAATGGGGCAGTAACAGGACCAAAGAGCAGGGAGGCTGAGTGGGGGTCTCAGGCGCAAAGGTGGGCTGGCCTGGACACCTCCCATCTCGCCGGTCATCTCCCCTTCTGATTTGTGAGCACGTCAGAGACGGAGACCCTGGCCTCTGAGGAATAGGTGTGGACCAGGGCTTCTGAACTGGGAGAGCCACCCAGGGACAGGGAGACCCTGTGCCTTGGGCGATGTCTATTTCCACACACAGAACCTGAAGCTGGACACTGAATAAGGTAAGTTCAGAGCGTGGGGCCATGCCCATCACCCCCTGTGAGGCCCAACTCTTAAAGGTCCTGCTGCTGGGTCACTGCTGGGTAGCGGACCGGCTTCCAGCCCAAGAGTCTGTGGGCACATTGAGGCCATCTCCAAACTTCTGTGTGGCCAGGAGGACAGTCAGCCACAGCTCCTTGCAGAGGGCCTGGAAATGGGAGCCCAGGGACTGGCCTCCAAGTTCCACCCCTAATGTTCAAGGAGCTAGTGCCCATCCTGGCCTGCTCCCCAGGAACAGCAGGCTCAGCTCAGTCTCCAAGGACAGACTCCAGAGACACAGGAGGTAAGGATCACGGGTCTCTTTGGCCTGAGAATCCCAGCCAAGGTGCCAGCACAGTTGGACAGGGGGCGAGGCAGCCCAGGCCTGAGAGGAGCCACTGCTCGTGGATCCCACAGGTGACTCAGCTGATGCTGGCCTGTGCACCATGTCATAGAAGTGGGCGGCTCATCAGCTCGCTGCTGAGTGGACATGGCGATCTCTGAGCCCTGCGGAATCCAGACTGGCTAGGACCTTTCCAGGAAAGTCACCACGGGAAGGAGGTGGGCAGCAGAGATGCTGGTGCATGACGGGACCCAACTCGGAGAAGGCAGGAGCAGGCTGTGCCTCTGTGGAGGGTCAGGTGGCACCAAGGATGCTGGCATCCCCACCCAGAGCTTCGCTCTGCCTGGCTCCCCATTGCTGGTGAAAACAACCCAGAACTCCTCACCATATCCCACCAGATGTGCAAACACAAAGGAAGAAGAGCAGGTTTGCCACTTTCTAGAAACATCCACGCAGTAGTTGCCTTGCCCTGATGTGGGCTGAGGGCCACCCTGGAATCCACCCTGGGCTTGGGATGTGCCAACAGGGGGATGGGCTGTGGACTCTTCCTGGAGCTAAGCGTTGTCCCATCTCAGCTCCACCAGTGGATGTGGAGTACTGGCTCCTCCAGAAACCTTGGTACAAGAGGAGGAAATGGATGCTGACTTCCTCGGTGGACAGGGAGCTGAGCCAGCTGCACTGCCTCCTGCAGGGTACTGTGCGAGGGGCACTCTGCCCTCTGACCCTGCTCCACACACCCACCCAAACTCTCTTCTCCGGCTTTTCATGTGGATCAGGAGTTGTACTGATGGCAGCACCTGCAGGTTTTGAGAAGCTCCTGTTGTGGCCAGAGGACCCAAAATAAAACTGGAGAGAGAGGGTGGGTTGTTGTGCATGTGTGATGATGACAGAGCAGGTGTTGGTAGTGGTGGTGATGATAGTGATGGTGGTGATGATGATGATGATGGTGATGGTGATGGTGGTGGTGGTGGTGATGGTGATGGTGGTGATGGTGATGGTGGTGATGGTAGTGATGATGGTGATGGTGGTGATGATGGTGATGATGATGATGATGGTGATGATGGTGATGATAGTGATGATGGTGATGGTGATGATGGTGATAGTGGTGATGATGGTGGTGGTGATGGTGATGGTGATGATGGTGGTGGTGATGATGGTGATGGTGGTGATGGTGATGATGATGATGGGGTGATGGTGATGATGGTGGTGATGGTGATGATGGTGATGGTGGTGGTGATGATGGGGTGGTGGTGATGGTGGTGATGGTGATGGGGTGATGATGATGGTGGTGATGATGGTGATGGTGGTGATGGTGGTGGTGGTGATGGTGGTGATGATGGTGATGGTGGTAATGATGGTGATGGTGGTGGTGATGATGGTGATGGTGGTGGTGATGATGGTGGTGGTGATGGTGATGATGGTGGTGATGATGGTGGTGGTGATGGTGATGATGGTGGTGGTGATGGTGGTGATGGTGATGATGGTGATGGTGGTGGTGATGATGGTGATGGTGGTGATGGTGATGATGATGATGGGTGATGGTGATGATGGGTGATGGTGATGATGGTGATGGTGATGATGGTGATGGGGTGGTGGTGATGGTGGTGATGATGATGGTGATGGTGGTGATGATGGTGATGGTGGTGGTGATGGTGATGGTGATGGTGATGATGGTGATGGTGGTGATGGTGAGGGTGGTGATGGTGATGATGATGATAATGTGGAGCTGAGGAACCCAGTGGGAAGGGGACCCCAGGGTAGGGGTATCTCAGGGAAAGGAGGGGCTCATGGAGGAGGACCCAGGGCCCAGGCTGCTCTCTTGTCCAGGCCTAGCTCTTGGGAATCCCAGCAGCCCTGCTGAGCAATGAGTTTTATATTCAAATTTAAATGGTGCTTGTTTGGGAAAACTCAGTTCCACAGGAGCCTGTAATTGGAGCCTGTGGGAACATTTACACTATGGAGAATTAATGAGAGCTTTGTTGCTGCGTTTAAGGAGGAATCTTGGGAATTTCACCACAGCACAGGCGTTCTGAGCCCCTCCCAGTCTTGCATTAGATGAGGAGGTAGCTACAGATGTGGAGGGGCTTCAGCTGCTGGGCACCATGGGGAGCAGACGCCCTCCTGGGCCTGGCTGTGGGCATGGAAGGGATTCTGGGGCAGGACATGGAGCGGAGAGGGGCTTGGATGGGGGTGGATAAAACGGGCTGCGTTCTTGTTGCCGTTTGTAGTACCGGTGCTGATATGCCGAGTTCCACCAATGTGGACCAGCTCACAGTGTTCTGAAATCCTCAGGACCTTGGGTGGAACAAGTCCACAATTCAGACAAGGGAGGCAGCCCCCACAGAGCACAGGGGACCTTCCCAGGGTTGCAGGCTCCCAAGTGGCTACTGTGGTCAGCTCTGTCCCCCGAGCCCACAGGCTGGAGTCCTAACACCAGGACCTGGTTTGGAAATAGGGCATTGAGGATGTCATTAGGACGAGGCCACCCTGAGGTTGCCTGGCATCCCTATAAGAATGGGAAATCTGGACAAAGTCACGTGCACAGGACAAGATGGCCACAGGGAGACAGAAGCAGGGATGGAGCTCCTGGGAACACGGAGGCTCACCGCAGCTGCCAGCAGCCCATAGGTGGATTCTGCTGAAGCCTTAGAAGGCGCCGGGGCCACCGCTGCTTCGGGCTCGCTCGCAGTTGACTGGCCTCTCCAGACCTGTGTCTTCCTTTCCTCTCCCACGTGCTCAGCAGCTACCATCAACCCAGTTCCTGCTTCAGCTACTCCAGATCCGTTTCCTGCCTGCCCCCAGGCCTTGTAGTGGGGGGACATGGGGACTGTCTCCTGCCCTCCAGCCCTCTGCCCTGCCCATCATGGACCCCTTCAGCCTGAGGCCACGGTGGCCGGGGAGCTGCCCAGGGGGCAGCCAGGCTTGGAAAGGACCTGTGCCTTTCACGCGGCTCCTGCTACCGTGGAGACCTGGCAGAGCTGGGGGCATGGAAGCCAGCCTGCGGTGTGAGGGAGGTGGGCGTCTAGAGGTGGAAGTGGGAGGAGGACCGGTGGGGGCGATCCTGGGAGGGGATGGGGGCCTGGGCCCCTCCCTCTGCCTCCCAGCTGCCATGGACTGGAGCCACGAAGACTGTGAATCAAAATGAGGCTTCCCTGTTCTTAAGGTGCTTACTCAGGCATTTTGTCACAGTGCTGACGCAGGACTCCACTCTTGCCCTGTAACAGTGTGCCTGGCCAGCCTACCGGAGGACAGTGGGTCTTCTCAACTGAGGCCAGACCCAGAGAGCCTGGGAGAAGTGAACAGAGCTGCCACTGACCCACAGCAGACCATGGACGCATGAGCAAAGCTGAATGTTTACTTCTGGACTCTCAGTGTCTGAGGGGCTGCTTGTTACCCAGCAAAGCTGTGATGAGAGGTAACTGCTGCATAATTGGGCAGGCAAATTAATTTACTTCTTTACTAAACCACACAGGAAGAGCTACTGCCTCCCAGCAGTGTCAGATGGTGAGGCCATCTGCACCTGTATGGCTGTGTAGCAACTGGGGAGGGCTGCAGAGTTCAGACGGGAAGCTGCCTCTCCTGCAGAGTCCCCACCTCCACCTCACACGCTGAGGACCACCTTTGCACTGGGCTCAAAGCTCCAGAGGTGGCAGTTTCCCAAAAGGCAGATGGTACGTCCTGGTGAGCCATTTCCCTTGATAAAGTTGTTAGGAAAATTATATGTAGTACTGAAATTACATAACTGTTATTACAGCTTGTTTAAAAATTATCTGGATTTAATTGATCAATTAGATTAAATTATAGAGCAGTGAGAGCTGGCAGGAGCCCAGGCCAGCGCTGGCGGATCTGAAAAGCCCACAGTCCTGGCCCCTGAGCCTTGAGGCCAGGATGGATCTTAGAGTTTGTTGCGGTTGTTCTAGATGGTTCTCTCAGAACCGCAGCAAACCAGGTGACATCCTTGTGATGGAAGGCCTCCTGAATCCCAGAGGGTCACATGTGACCAGGTCCATCATGGAGTCACACAGGAACCAGCTCTACAAGGCCCTCAAAGGGGGCTCTAATGGCTTGCCCTCCACTTAGCCAGTGTGTCCTTACAGGGGAGCAGCCACAGAGCAGCAGAGAGTGCTGAAGGGAAGGCTGCCAGGTTGACCTTCTGTGTTCTTATTTGCAGATGGGGAAACTTTACATATGGTGGCCCAGAAGGGCTGACTCTGTCGGAGACGGAGTGCTAGGCTCTAGGTCACCTAGACAGCCTCAGAACATGGGAGCCAGGTGGGCCAGCTCCTACGACCTGCTCCTATGACCTTTGCCTGGCATGAGAACGTGATGGGAGGGCTCCCAGGTAGGAGGGCCCTGTGCGTGCCCCAGAGCAGGCGAGGCCCGGTATGGCCAGGCGGGTCTGCTCCCATGTACCATTTTGGCCCCAGGAAATCCCGCCCAGCAGGGGTGGGAAGAACAGCAAACACGCTTTCTTTCCTGGGACAAAAGGGCATTGCTTTTCCCCTGCAGGAGGTAGTGGGGTGAAGGCAGAGTGGGCGGCACTGCCCCAGGGCTGGCTGGTCAGCTCAGCCCACATGGCATGGCCACAGCTGCCCCTTGCTCTCCCCACCCCCTCCTCTGCTGGAAAGCCCTCTCTGGGCACACCCAGTACCCTGACCTCCCTGGGCCTGCCCCAGGTCACTGGTTCTCTGCCCTGCCTGGGGAGGGACCCAGCTGGACCGGGCAGCTGCCCCATGGCCCCCACTTCTGATCCATCTCCAGAGACTCCTGAGGGCCCTGATGCTCACCGGGCCCCCAACTTTTCCCTCGGCTCCAGACTGGACATCATGGTCACTCTGCCTCTCGGCATGAGCACAGCCTGCATTCTTTGCCCACCATCTACCTGGGCAGATGCCTACGGTTCCCTCCCTGCCAGCCTGGACACTGGAAATAATCCACCATGAATGGAGACAGCTGTTCATCTTCACAGGAGCCAGCCAGCAGGCCCAGAGGGACCACAGGACCCTTGGGTGCCCACCGAGGGTCTGGGCTGGGTGGATGCCAGCTATGGACACCAGGCTCAGGACAGGCTGGGTGGACTCCAGTCATGGACATCAGGCTCAGGTGGGCTGGGTGGACTCCTGCTGTGGACACCAGGCTCAGGTGGGCTTGGGGGACACCAGCCATGGATGCAGGAAGCTGCTTCTCTGGAGACAGCATCTGATCTGGGACCTGGTTGTGGATGCTGTCTGTGGAAGCTGGTGGGCGTTGGCAGGCCTGGCTCCAGAGATGAGTCCCCAGAGATCCTCCCTCCCTCCAGGCACTGCCGGTGATGCCCAGCTGTGCGTGAGGGCAGAGACAAGTGGGTGCGTCACACTGGGGTGGTGTCTGCTGACTGCTGGCCACAGCAAGAGCGTGCTGGGGACACCATGGCAAGGGCCAGCCTCACCTCCCTGAGGGCCCTGAGGGTGTCATCATGAAGAAAGTGTGGCGTGATTCTGGCCGGCCTGCTGCTTCGCTGGGGAAGGAGAAGCTAAGGCAGTTTGAGCCCCGAGCCCGGGAGGGTATTTCAGGGAGGTGGTGGCAGTGCTGGGATGGTGGGGCAATGTCTGGCTAAGTCCACTTATGCCAGAGACTTGGCCCCTCCCAATGAAGAGGGTGCCCACGCACGGTCATGGGGGGTCATTGTACAGCTGTCCCAGATGGCGTGGGTCTCACCCATCAGAAGACAGTTGATGTGCTGCAGAAACTTTCTCCTTCTCCCAGTTTAGGTCCTCAGTGGTGAGGTGGTGACAGCCTCAGAGGTTCCCCTTGGTGGCGCAGCAGCAGAGGAAACTTCCGTTTCTGTGGCCTACCGGTGTCTGCCATAGATGAACCCCCTTCTTCCTGGTCAGACTGTCCCACCCTGCCTTCTGCCACCTTCTCACAATGGGCCTTCTTTGGTGGACTCCCTGGGGATGAAGAGCATACCAGTGGCACCTCACAGTTGGAAAGGCCTGGAGCCCTCCTATTCAGGGCTGGGAGACCTCAAGTGGAGCTGTGGGAGCTGCTGATGGCATTTCTTTTGTGGCAGGAGCTCATACAGGTGGCCTAGGAGATGTCAATTCTGTCTTGGGAGCTCTGGGTTTCCCTGCTGAGCCCCAGGCCTGGGCACAAAGGAAGGCAGGCAATCGTGTGACACCAAGTGCCTGAAGGCACATCTTGCTCCTCCAGTGACATGGGCACCCTTTCTGATTTTCTATCTTCAGGGTCTTCTGCTTTCTCAGGCTCCCCTTGGTCACTGTCTTCAGGGGCTCAGTGGGTAGTCTCATTCTTCCCTGGGCAGTAATTTTGGATAGGCCTTGGTGCTACTGGCAAGCAGCAACTTCCTGCTCCTGTGCTGTATAAGGCATCTGGTTTGATATTTTGATGGTCTGTGCTGCAGGAATTGGTGGAAGGTGCAGCAGAGAACAGCATCTTCTTCACTAGATGTGTCATATAGAGGATGGAGGAAATGTCCAGGTCTTCCACAAAATACTGAACATTCCTCAGGACCCTGGGCAAGCACCTAGGAGGCATTGGACTCAACCAACAATATTCTCTTGCAGGATGGTGGCAGGATGAGCTGCTAGTGTTTCCGCGGGACTGGGCGGCCCCGAGTGGCCAATCAGCATAGGGAAGTCAGCTGGTACTGTGATAGGGTTTCATGCAGGAAGCTGCTGGCAGATCCCTGAGAGTTGTGAAGGACAAAGCTTGCCCTGGGAAGTACCCATGGCAGTGGTTAGGAAAGGCTGGATGTAGAAATGCCAGCAGCCAATCCAACTTTAGGAGAAACATATTAAGGCCAGGATGGCTGCACAGGCGAGCTGGAGTCCAGTGGAGGCTGGGGGCAGAGGGAGGGCTGTGCAGTCTCTGACTGGTTGGTAGAGGGCAGCTCTTGGGGCGTGGAACAAGTGGGGACTAGGATGATACATTGGGGTTTTGGCTTGTGGTACCTTTGCCTCCAATACAGGGATAGGCCCATCTCTCCTTGGAGGTACTCTTCTCTAGAAAGTTGGGCCATGGTGCTGGCCCCAATATGAATGCCCCACATGCCACCAAGGGTGGAGCAGGGAAGAGGGCTGGAGCAGGGCAGTGGGCGGGCCTCCCTGGGTCTCTGAATGGGGAAGCAAGGACAGGAGACAGTGCACCAGCACAGGACTGGTCCTGCAGGTGTGCAGCCAGTGAGCAAGTGGGGATGGCATGACTAGGTTCTCACTTGCTGGGCCTGGTACAGGACACTCTATCCTCCACTGTTGCAGTGAAGGTGTGATCTACTATGTGTGTCTAGCCTTGCTCTGATGAGGGCAGGCAGTGTTGGGTTTGACAGCTAAGCACTCTTGGAATGACAGGAATCCCTCAGCCAGTGCCCTATCCCAGAGCTGTCAGAGAGCTGCCTCCTGTCTTCCATGGGTCTGGCCAGACAGAAGGGGAATTTCTGGGGAGCAAGTTTCTGGTGGTGGCAGATTTGGGATCAGGGACTGTGTCTTCCTGTACTTCCTCTGGGAACATAGCCCATGATAATTTTTAAAAAGTAGAAGTATATGAAAATTAGTGTAATTTAGATTTATAGATTATTTGTAATTGTTATTGCAAAAATTACAATATTGTAATATTTTCACTGCAACTGAGATATTAATAACATTTTCTGTAAAATTATTTCAATTAGAAAAAACAAGTAAAAAACATGGTTAAATATTTTAATAAATTGTTATGTCAAGTTTTCATTAAAAAAATAAATCATCCTTATAATAAGTGGCAAAATGAAACCACTAAATGGGTACAGTTGGATTTAGTTACTTTATATGGAGGTGTGATATAATCAAGAATCAAATGTTCACTAACACTCTCTTGTAAGACATAGAATAATACAGAACTATAATCTTCATAAATTGGAGTGAACATGTATTTTAATCAGAGACAAATTTAATTGTCTAGAAAAGCAAGTTGATAAAATATAGAATGAGAAGACATTAAGAATATATGAGAGAAAACTTCTATTTGGCAAATAGTACCTAAGGAGTAGTGAAAAGTAAAAAAGACCGGAATTCAGAATTCTTAAGGGGAAAGTACTGGTAAACTTCAGGTAAATGGAAATGATTATCAAGTTTGCTGGTTCACAGCAAAACCAGAAAAACAACATACCAACATCCACAAGATATTATGAAAAATGAAACATTTATATTTGACAGAGGCTAATTTGATAAGACACATAATAATTGTACATGTTAATCTGATACTGTGTAATGTTTTGGTTCATGTACTCTTTATGTGATAATCAAATCAGGGTAGTTATCATGTCCATCACCTTAAACTTTTATCATTTCTTTATGGTGAGTACATTCAAAATCCTCTCTTCTAACTACTTTGCAATACACAATGAAACATTATTAACCACATTTGCCCTATTCTGATGTAGAACACAAGTCCTTTTTCTTCTTCTCTGTCACACTCTGTTGACCAACTTCCCCTTCCTCCATCCCTTCTGCCCTTCCTAGCCTCTAGACACCAGCATTCAAGTCTAACTTTTAAGAGATCAGTTTTTTAGATTCGGAATCATAATCTCATTTGAATGAGATAATACAGTTTTTGTCATTCTGTTTCTTGCTTATTTTACTTAATGACTAACCTCTGAGTCCATTCATGACAAAAAAGACCGGATTTCATTCTTTCTTATGAGGGAACAGTAACCAAATGTGTGCATATACCACATTTTCTTTATCCATTTTTCCACTGACAGTCAGTTGAATCCACATCCTGAGTAAGTGATTGAACTATACTCCTAAACTCAGGAGTATAGTTTATATTTTTGAGATGTTAGATTCATTTCCTTATATATCCAGTAGTAAGATTTCCCACCAGTGCTATTTTTATTTTTTTGAGGTACACTCACAGTGGTTTCCAAATTAGCTGAACTTTTATTTTTTGCAAACTTAGAAAAAGGACATCTCATAAATTTTATTTTCTGTAAGTTAGATAGGAAGAATAGTGGAAAGAATTATGAATGCTTCTATTTCAATTGCTTCTATGTAACAAAATACATTGAATTCTCAAAAAATACACTTATCAAATATTTTTCCCAAAGCAAACTATTTAATGCTGAAATCTATGAAAACTTTGGTAGGACCAAATGAAGGCCTGTGAAGCCCTGTGGAATACAAATTTAAACTTCAAATTATGATTTTTTTGATGTTTACTTTTTAAAGGCAGTATTGTTGTACCATGATACAATTGTAGTTTCTCCAAAATAACTATATTATATTGATCCCCATACAGCACAACTGGGCTGTTTAGTACCATTTTATTTTTGAGGGAAGAAATATTTTTGAGGGAAGAAATCTATTATATAAGCACCTTCCAAACTAGATTAATAGGGTCATTCATGTGTGATGTGAAAAGTAGTTTTATGCTACACTGTGTTTAAACAAATATTATTTTTAGCCTTCCTTATTATATGCTCCACATAAATTAATGTCACTGATGTTTTTAGACAATGTCAAAATAATCACAAAAGTTTGCTTACTGCTGATTATATTTAGAAAAGTGCCTGCTACATCATGTTACTTTATAGTTAAGTCTCTGTTTATCTAAACATCAATAGAAGAGAAAGTTCAAATTTCAATAATCAAGTCTGAGTAGCAAACAAGAAAAAGTTTTTTTAAAGTGATCTTTTTTTTTTCCTATTTTTCTGGAAGACTTATTGTTATCTTTACCTGAGTTGACTTGGAATATATCTCTGAATATCTAAATATTATCATAAGGCCCATAATTTCTGTTATAATTACTGGCTCTTGATATCTAGTTCTAAGAAGAGAGGCTATATGCTAGGAAGTGAAATGTAAATAGAGTCAAAACTACAGAGAGTCATTTAAGTTTGATTCAACTCTCTACTGGTTCTTTTGGAAAAAAAAGTAAACAATTTTGTAATGTGTGATTTTGATGTTCATAGAAGCTTGATAATTAGGGAGGAAAATTTAATAAAAAGAAGCACTATTGGAAAAGGAGGCTGTAGTGATTTATGTATATGTGTGGTGTATTTTTTATAGCTTGTTACATTTAAGTTTTTCTTATATACTTCTCTTTTTTTCTATATGCGCAACATGGGTTTAAGGCAGCAATGAAATTTAAGGCTCTGGAGGAGCAAAGACTATTATTTGTCCTACAAGTTCTCTGAGTTTGAGAGCAGTATCTAATGTAACTATTTTCTTAAAAATTTACTTTATGATCATAACTAACCTAAATATATCAGGGAAAGTTTTTAGTTATAAAGTTCCAGTTATTTTTGGACACATCAGCATAATTTGCTAGCCATTTAACGTAAGAGGCACTGACCACTGACGGTCTGCATTTCTTGGAATTTAAATTATGTTTCATCTAGAAACAAAAGACTCTAAATCTGAATCTGTTCAATTAGGACTAATGTGGTATAATGACACAATGAATCCAGAAGATGTTCAAAGTTTTAGAAGTAAATCATGCTAGAAAGAGTTTCAGACTTAGGAATAACAATTCATCCTTTGAATCAAATTTTATAGTAAATACAATCAAAAAATCAATCAAAATCATGCCCCTGAGAACTGAATACTAACTCAAGTCAAATATACATTACCCAGCATGAAAAATAATTAGAAAACTAAACTGTGGCTATCATTATATTTAAATATCCAATTGCTAAGTGCTGATTATCAAATGAAATATAAGGTGAAAACACTGTTTTAAGTCTGAACAATAAAATGAACTGTACGCAATTTAATTTGAAGAAAACATATAAATAATAAAGTTTTGATAATGATGATAACTAGCTTAATTTAATAATATGCGATTTTACCTGGTGAGTCAATAAATAGATGTTTCAAAGTGTATATTATTATTTTCTTACTCAATAAATATAATATGCAAACTCATATCTATTCAATAATAAAATCACTGTCATGTGTTTATATTTATAAGCTCTTTCCTATCTGAATTTTCTCTTAATTTTCCATCACTACACACGTTATAGCATTATTTACTCTCCTCCCTGAAGTATCTTTCCATCTTATTATCAATTTGTAAAACTACCACAATCACAAGTAATGTAACTCCTGTATATTACCAACTTTTTTCTCCAGTTGTTGAAAAATGAATTTTTTGAAGAATTCTATATATTGTGTTCATTAGCATTCACTAACTTCTGTTCTAGCTGGGCCCTTAATGCTGCTTGTAAATCTTTTATTCCTGTGAACTCTCTCATTTTCATCAGTTTTACTCTATGTTCTTCTTCATCTTCAAATCTCAAATATCTACTTCATTCTAAAGAGAAAATCCTGTATAGCACTTTAGGTAGTATGGCCATTTTGAAAATATTATTTCTGCCTATCCAAGAACATGGGAAATCTTTCCATCTTCTAAGGTTTTCTTTAATTTCTTTCTTTAGTGTTCTGTAGTTCTCACTGTAGAGGTCTTTCACCTTTTTTGTGAGATTGATTCCCAAGTATTTTATTTTTTTCGATTCTATTGTGAATGGGGTAGTTTTCCTAATTTCTCTTTCTGAAGACTCATCACTTATGTATAAAAATGCATTTATGAGCATTGATCTTGTAACCTGCTACTTTACTGAATTCACTTATGAATTCTACCTTACAGAAGTAGAGCAAGAAATTATGAAATTCATCTGGAAGAATAAAAAAAAACAGAATAGCTAGAGCAATCCTCAGTAGAAAGAGCGAAGCAGGGGGTATCACAATACCAGATCTTCAACACTATTACCAAGCAATAATAAGAAAAACAGCATGGTATTGGCACCAAAATAGACAGGTAGATCAATGGTACAGAATAGAGGACATGGACACAAACCCAAATAAATACAATTTTCTCATACTAGACAAAGGGGCCAAAAATATGCAATGGAGAAAAGATAGCCTCTTCAACACATGGTGCTGGGTAAACTGGAAAACCATATGCAACAGAATGAAATTAAACCCCAATCTCTCACCCTGCACAAAACTCAACTCAAAATGGATCAAGGTCCTCAGAAACAGACCAGAGACCCTGCAACTTATAGAAGAAAAAGTAGGTCCAAACTTTCAACTTCTTGGCTTAGGATAAGACTTCCTTAACAGGACTCCCATAGCACAGGAAATAAAAGCAAGAATCAACAACTGGGATAGATTCAAACTAAAAAGCTTTCACTCAGCAAAGGAAACTATCAGGAATGTAAAGAGAGAGCCTACAGAGTGGGAGAATATCTTTGCCACTCATACTTCAGAAAGAGCGCTAATTTCCAGAATCTATAAAGAACTCAAAAAACTCTACACCAAGAATATAAATAATCCAATCATCAAATGGGCTAAGGAAATGAACAGACACTTCACAGAAGAAGATGTATAAGCAATCAACAGATATATGAAAAAATGTTCAACATCTCTAGTAATAAGAGAAATGCAAATCAAAACTACCCTAAGATTTCATCTCACCCCAATTAGAATGGCGATTATCAAGAACACAAGCAACAACAGGTGTTGGCGAGGATGTGGGGAAAAAGGTACACTCATACATTGCTGGTGTGGTTGCAATTTAGTGCAGCCACTCTGGAAAGCAGTGTGGAGATTCCTCAGAAAGCTTGGAATGGAACCACCATTTGACCCAGCTATCCCACTCCTTGGCCTATACTCAAAGGACTTAAAATCAGTATATTAGAGAGATACAGCCACATCAATGTTCATAGCTGCTCAATTCACCATAGCCAGATTGTGAAACCAACCTAGATGCCCTTCAGTTGATGAATGGATAAAGAAACTGTGGCATATATATACAATGGAAACTGTGGCATATATATACATATATATACAATATAATATTACTTCACCATGAAGAATGATAAAATTATGGCATTTGCAGGCAAATGGATGAAATTGGAGAATATCATGCTAAGTGAGATAAGCCAATCTCAAAAAACTAAAGGACGAATGATCTCGCTGATAAGCAGATGAGGACATATAATGGGGGGTAGGAGGGGTTAGCATTAGGGTTAGGGTTAGGTTTAGGGTTAGGGATAAGGAGGGTGGTAAGAGTGGAGGAAGGAAGGACTGTATAGAGGGAAAATAGGGCTGGGGGGGTGGGGGGAAGAGAAAAAATAACAGAATGAATCTAACAACATTGCCCTATGTAAATTTATGATTACACAAATGGTATGCCTTGACTCCATGTACAAATAGAGAAACAACATGTATCCCATTTGTTTAAATAATAAAAAAAAGAAATATACTAGAGTCCTGTAAGACTAAACATAACAAAAAAAAAAAGAGAGAGAAAATCCTCCCTGGATATCACTGAGATAAAGAAGGCCCATCCAGTAAAAACTATTGACTTCTTCCCACTACCTTTGAATTTATATAAACACACATATATGTGTGTGTGTATGTATGTGTGTGTATATATATATATATATATATAATTGTCTCTAAGTTTATAAATATATGTCTTCTTTTTCATATTTCATCAAACTGGAATAATGCCTACTGGTCTGCCTTTTTCCTGTTTGTTTTTTGCAAAAAAGAGTAAATTTTGAAATTTATTTATAAAGAAAATTATACAGTACTGTGCCATACAGACATACTAAAATATGTAATAAAAATAGCTGGAAATAAAGAATCTGAGCTTTTAAGCATTCTACACAGTAATTTAAATTCAAAAATATACTATTTGAGCCATATAAATTTGGTTCTCATTGAATCCTCAGTCCCCACAAAATCAGAAGACATAAATATAAAAATGGACCAATGGTAGAGGAAGATAAAGTTGGGGAGGTGTCAATGTGCCAGATATACACATCTGTAATCCTCTCAATATTTCTGCATATTTAAAAGTTTGAAATACATTTTCTACATTAGTGCACAAGATTAACTTCTGGTAATATGATTAAGAGGTTATGGAAACAATCCATCCACATCAGAGAGTATAAATAAGACCTTCCAAGTCTACCTCATAAACAATAAGGAAATTAATACTGAAACCTTTTATATCCTGTAGGCAGCTCTATATGCAGGTAAATTTGGGATTTAATTTTAAAAGCCACATGGGATGTAACCGGCTGAAATCAAGACTCTAGATCCATGCTGAGCACTCAAGCTGCAGCAGCAAAACACTGCATATTCCAGATACTGACAAAAAGAAATTCAAGTATCATAATCCTTTCTACTCAAAAGAATGCAAATTTTTACCTTAATCCTAAATCATGTAAACTAATTGTCTTGAGAGGTTATAAACATGTTCCAGTTGTCTCATGGAAATTCAGCACCTCCTGCATTAATAAAAATTATGAAACTAAATTTTTTATAATTTAACTTCTGGTTGCTCAAAATTATATTTTATAGTTTATAGCATACTGCTTATATATGAAGTTAGTAAAATTCTCGTATTTTTAAAGAATTTAACATTTATTTTTACTGATTTTTTTACATGATTCTGAGGATTGAACCAAGTGCCTCACCCATGCTAGGCAAACACTCAACCACTGAGCTATAGTCACAACCCAAACTCTATTATTTTTATATTTTGTTATTGTTTTCTTCACTAGAATTTTGAAGGTGCTGTTACCTTGTCTCCAGCTTTTAGTGGTGGTAATGAGATGCCTGATACCACTAAATAAAACAAATAAGAAAAGATGCCTGATATCAGTATAACTTACTTCTTTAGGAATGCTCTTTTACTTATTCCTCATTTTAAACAATATCTTGCTAAAAACAGTATTCAAATATGAAATAAACATACCTTCAAATTATGTGATCTTTACTTTGATATACAGTTTTTGAAATTTTGATAAATTGTGTATATTGTAGAGTTTTTTAATATTTGTTATGTGGTTGGGGGTCTCGTTGCACCTGAAGACTTAAGATTTTCTGTGGGATACTCATCTATTATATCTTTGATGACATATTTCTCCATTTCTATTGTATTTTTCTGAATAATCACTAGAAGTATAATAAAATTTCTAGAATATTTTCTCTCTGAATATCATCATTTCATGATACTACAAAGAGATTATTATTGCTTTAGTGTTTGATTTTATCAATATTATCTTTGATACTACCAATTTCAGAAACTACTTTTTCATAACATCATAAAATAAACTTCATTATTTTTAAAAATTTCTTTGGTTTATACCTAATGCCCTTTTCCTGTCCCAATACCCCATCCATGGTGCTCCATAATGTTGCTACATAATCTCTCCAAGTCCCTCTAGGAAGCACAGTTAGTTACTGAATGAGTCTGGTATTGAACTCAGACTCAGGTGCCAGAGTCTATCTGAATCAACACATTAATTTTAAAAAACAACTTCACAACTAAAATGCTATCTTCTCAGAATATTAATTTTGTTGTAATGGTCAAAAAATTATTTTGAACTACTACTGCATTGGGTCAAATGATTTGTTATGATTTGAAGTGCATTTATTTCTGTCATATTAGGAAGGGTAAGGAATAAGACAGAACCTCTATTTCTCTGCCTGCTCATGCTTGATGGTTCATGTGGGAATTGAGATATGGCTCTCTGATTTGGCAGAAACTATGTGAAAAGTTTTTCTTCATTAATCATCGAGTAGCTGTGCACTCAAACCCAGGCCACGTTTCTCTACACACAGCATCTAGATCTTCCTCACAGCAAAGCTAAAATGTACAATGACAGATGAAATTTCTGCTTCTATTTGGATGTGAAATTCAAACCTAAGATGGAATATCACACTGTTAGAAACCAAACTGAGATCACTAATGAGGACTAAATGTTATGCTTGATTAGTTCATTCAATTGTCCAAAAGCACATTCAACTATTTAATGGTCATGACATAAAGGTTATATTTAAAACTGTATAAATATTGGTCTTTTCACTCTTTAACTTTTCCTTATTTACATGTTAATTTTTCTCTAACTTATCTTATTACATTTTTCTATAAAAAGGTCAAATAGTTGAAGTTCTGGTATTGCGATACCCCCTGCTTCACTCTTCCTGCTAACGATTGCTTTAGCTATTCTGCGTTTCTTATTCTACCAGATGAATTTTATGATTGCTTGCTCTATCTCTCTAAGGTACATCATTGGGATTTTAATTGGAATTGCACTGAATCTGTATAGCACTTTTGGTAGTATGGCCATTTTGACAATATTAATTCTGCCTATCCAAGAACATGAGAGATCTTTCCATCTTCTAAGGTTTTCTTTAATTGCTTTCTTTAGTGTTCTGTACTTCTCATTGTAGAGGTCTTTCACCTCTTTTGTTAGATTGATTCACAAGTATTTTATTTTTTTCAAGGGTATTGAGAATGGGGTAGTTTTCCTAACTTCTCTTTGAAGATTCATTGCTTATGTATAAAAATGCATTAGATTTATGAGCACTGATCTTATATCCTGCTACTTTACTGAATTCACGCAACAAAAACAGCATGGTATTGGTACCAACATAGAAAGGTAGATGAATGGTACAGAATAGAGGACATGGACACAAACCCAAATAATTACAATTTTATCATACTAGACAAAGGGGCCAAAAATATGCAATGGAGAAAAGATAGCCTCTTTAACAAATGGTGCTGGGAAAACTGGAAATCCATATTCAGCAGAATGAAATTAAACCCCTATCTCTCACCCTGCACAAAACTCAACTCAAAATGGATCAAGGACCTCAGAATCAGACCAGAGACCCTTCATCTTATAGAAAAAAATTAGATACAAATATTTAACATGTCAGCTTAGTATCAGACTTCCTTAACAGGACTCCCATAGCACAAGAAATAAAAGCAAGAATCAATAACTGGGATAGATTCAAACTATAAAGCTTTGTCTCAGCAAAGAAAACTATCAGCAACATGAAGAGCAAGCCTACAGAGTGGGAGAAAATCTTTTCCACTCATACTTCAGATAGAGCACTAATTTCCAGAATATATAAAGAACTCAAAAAACTCTACACCAAGAATACAAATAATCCAATCAACAAATGGGCTAAGGAAATAGACACTTCACAGAAGATCTACAAGCAATCAACAGATACAAGAAAAAATGTTCAACATCTCTAGTAATAAGAGAAATGCAAATCAAAACTACCCTAAGATTCCATCTCACCCCAATTAGAATGGCGATTATCAAGAATACAAGCAACAAGCAACAATAAGTGTTGGCAAGGATATGGGGAAAAAGGTACACTTACACTTTGCTGGTGGGGTTGCAAATTAGTGCAGTCACTCTGGAAAGCAGTGTGGAGATTCCTTAGAAAACTTGGAATGGAACCACCATTTGACTCAGCTATCCCACTCCTTGACCTATAACCAAAGGACCTAAAATCAGCATACTCCAGAGATACAGAGACATCAATGTTCATAGCTGTTCAATTCACAATAGCCAGATTATGGAACCAACCTAGATGTCCTTCAATTGATGAATGGATAACGAAACTGTGGTTTATATATATATTCAATGGAAAAGTAATCAGTCATAAAGAATAATAAAATTATGGAATTTGCAGACAAATAGATGAAATTGGCGAATTTCATGCTAAGTGAGATAAGCCAATCTCAAAAAAACCAAAGGACGAATGATCTCACTGATAAGAGGACAATGATACGTAATGAGGGGTGGGAGGGGGACAAACATAGAGGAAGGAGGGACTGTATAGAGGGAAAAGAGGGGTGGGTGGGGTGGGGGGGAAGTGAAAAAAATAACAGAATGAATCAAAAACTATTACCCTATGTAAATGTATGATTACACAAATGGTATGCCTCTATTTCATGTATAGAGACACAAGATGCATCCCATTTGTTTAAAATAAAAATAAATTTTAAAAAAGGTCAAATATATAAAATAAGCTAAAATGACAGAAGTATCAGGAATATATGAAAGTAACAGGAAGAACTCTGAATAGACACATTTATTTAAAAACAATACATAGTACACTCTTTGCTGAATATGGAATTAAATTACTCTGGGTGCAGGAAGAATATCAGGAGATAAAATAAGAAACAAAATTAGCTTAATTTCTCTGGCAAAACTGGCTGAAAAACCTCTTTTTCAGCAGACTCATTATGAAATTAATCTAATCACATCCATTTGGCATTCAACCTAAGTCCAATGAACTATGATATTTACTCTGAGACCTTTTAACCACCTGCCAGGGTAGGATTTGGGAGATCCACTAATCTCTAGAAATGGTACACAAAAATTGTTTAGATATTTAATATTAGATTTTGTTGGAAAAAATTCTTATTTTATATGGTTTAAGGCAATCTATGACCAATGCAGATTCACAAAACCTCATTCAATATAATAATATGAATAGTTTTCTTCGATATTTGTATCATACATAACTGTACATATACACACATTTGCACAGAATAAAAGATTTTAAGACACAGGATCAAGTCTTTTCTTTTTGGGAACACAGCCATCATACTACACAAAGAAATATCTATCCATCTGAAAGGCAGTCTTAAAATTGGTGGCTTTGGTTATGTTAGGGAAGAAAGATAATGCTTCTGAATTTTATTTTCTTTTAAATTTTAAGAATGGTGTCAATGATCCGCTAATTATCAATGCATATTAATCTTGCTTTTCAGTGCCAATGCAAACTTAGGACAGGACAAAGACATGTAGACAAACTAAATGCTACAGTGTTCATAGTAAACAATTTCTTTATTCGATTAATAAAATCAATTCAAAGAAGGCACATTCCATGTTGGGAATCCTAACAATTTTATTTCAATATTTTCTTAAATATAAAATATAAAATCACCTTTAAAACTGTGTCCCATCTAACCATGCAGTGTCTTTATTACTTTGTTTTCCATTGTGTCTGCATAATTTCTATGGGAAATCTACTGACATTTGAATTTCTATTCTTCTGCAAGTATCATTTCACACTTTTCAAGATTTTTTATCTTTCTTTAGTCATAACAGCTCATTACAACAATTTTATAAGGGATGATTTAAAGATTATTTTCAGAAAATTCTCACATCTCTGCTACCTATTAATGTAATTTTCCCCATCCATTTTCGAGCTGCCTGCTTCTTGATATATGAAGTTTTCATATTGAAACTTGTACGTCTCAGGAATTTAGCAAATTTTATAAAATTTTCTTTAAGTCTCTTACTTCAGTCACCTTCTTGTGACATAGCTCCAGTGGAAGATAAAACAGCAACTCATCAACTGCCAAGCAGGATCAGAAGTCCAAGTTCCCCACTTAACCACCACTGACCACTGAAGGAGAGGCTGCACTTTTCAGTTTGACCTGAGTGGGGGTCTGAGCTTCCAACCGGCCTCCACTGATACCTTCCTGGCAGGGGATGCTGCCTTGTTACTCATCATGTAACATCCACTGCACCATGGATGGTGTTATGGGGCTGAGAGTGGTCCCAGTCCTGACTACTGGCTTCCTCTGAATATGCCAGTAAGAAAGGTAAAAAGTGTCACATACAGTCATCAGGGTACAGAAGTATAGGCTTCCTTTTTTTTATATATATATGTACAGTACTGGTAGGTACAGGACCACAGGATTATTCTGTGCTCTTTGGCAGGCACAAAATTGTTTTTGTCCATGTTTCCTGTCTTCCTAGCTAAACCTTTTGGAGTCCTTTAGTTTATGAGGGCAAGAGTTTGTTGGTATTTGTTGTGTCTGTGACCATTAAAATTTTGGGGTTTCAGACTTCACCTCCATATCTAGTAAAAAGAGAAGCCAGAAAACTTCTTGTATGTCCTTCTTAGGATTCTGGGGTCCCTAGATTATCTGCTTTCTTATATTTGTTTCATATGTAGTGTCAATATATTTAGCAGAGTTTCATCGGATGAACAAGAAGACATACATTTTCTCCTTCACAAATATAATCTAAACTGTCCACTGTTACAATATGAGATCAGGCAAAGTGCTGTAGAAAGGTGCCAATGAAGGTAAGAGGCAAACCTAGCAAATCCAAGATTTAAAAAAAATTCTAATGAGCCTTGTGCGGTGGCACACACCTACAAACCCAGAGACTCTGGTGGCTGAGACAGGAAGATTGCTAGTTCAAAGTCAGTCTCAGCAACTTAGCAAGGCCTATGCATTTAGAGAGACCCTGTCACAAAATGCAAATAATTAAATTAAATTAAATTAAATGGACTATGAATGTCACTCAGTAATTAAGTGACCCTGGGTTCAACCCCCAGAATGCCCCCCTAATTTATTTTATCCAAAGAGGAAAATCTGTAATAATATGCAAAAAGGACATCAAATTAAAAAATGGATGTTTCATAAATAATTGTGTGGAAGTGAAATCTTGATAACAGAAGTAAAGGGAAAATGGAGAGTGAAGAAAAGGAAGTCAATATAATAGGGGTTGAGTGCAATTTGAAGAAGGAATAAAAGAAGGCTAATCAACAATAAAATAGTGTGCAAGAAACACTATGACAAAAGTAAGCAAAAGATGAAGAAACAAGAAAGATGGCTACCTAACCTAGCCAAGGGAGGGGAGATGTCCAACATTAGAAAAATACATTGTACACTTATGTAAATATCTGGTACATGAGTCTATTTATTAAGTGTAACATCAAGTTATATATGTGTATATTCACAAAAATACACTGGTTCAATAAAATAACATTTTTCCAATGCATAAAGGTTTGATTTCCTATTGTTCATATAGAAATGGGTTAAATATTTTACAGGTAACAGTTGTTTTATTTTTAGTTGTAATTTCATGTGTCTTTTGAGTAAACCTAAGAACAATTATGCCAATTATCACTCAGTAATCTTCTAGTCAATAGAACACAATCCAATATTTTTGCTTATGCTCATCAAAGACTAATTTCCTGACATCATTTGATTTTTTCTTCAAATACCATTTGATTTTTATTCTTCACTCAACGTTAGGAGCTACACCATCTCCAGTAGACACATGGTAAACTTTTGAATATTTCTATGAAGTAAAAGAATAGATACCTACATTGAAAGATTAATGGCTTATCTAAATGTTTTCTTGACTTCTATGAAATATTTACAGCTTCTTTCACATCTGTTAGTACATTGTGCTATCAAAATTAATTATAAATTGTTCTAATTTGTATTTTGTAATATTTTTACTAAAACTTGTTAAATTTACTTCCAAAATTAAATTACATAAGCAACATATAAGAGTTCTTAATAACATTCTCTACATCATTTGATTATGTCATATATCTTACACATTTTGGGGAGTATCTAAAATTCTTTCCCAAATATATTATTTTTCAATGTCATAGTTTTTCTATTAGCTATACCAAGCATTTTAGATGTTTAAGAATCTTTATATATTCTGATAATTGATTTTCCTTTATTTCCTCACCTACACTTGTGTATGAAGAAAATAACAATTGCTATACAACAAATAAATGACTTGCAATGTATCAGAATCTTTTCTGAGGACGTTTTATATATTAACTTCTATAATCCTCACTATAATACCAACAAAAGTTTCTAGTCCAAGTTCTGTGGCAAGGAATTTAAAACACAGAGTAAGAAACTTGTCTATGTAAGTGATAGAGCTAGAGAAAAATATTCCCCACCTATAAACATAAAGCAAAAGAGTGATGCCATATTTTTCATTATAAAACATTCATATTAAAAACAATTGGTATTTATATATGTTCAAAGTTTTGTGGGCAGTAACAGTGAAACTCATTATGGCTATGGCACCTACTATCATATATTTTACATGAGCTTCACATTCAGATCCACTTGCATCTACCCATTACATAAAAATCAAAATTTGACAGTTAATTTGATAGTTAATTTTCTCTAAAAGGACATATTTTACAGGGTGTTATGTATTCCCAGAGAACTCTTTTTTCTTACCATAAAAGCTTATGAAAAGTTTCAGTTTCAATATTGACTAAAGACGTTTTTCTCTCTAGATATACTTCTATTTATTTATAAATAAATATCACATCAATTAGGAATTTGAAAAACTAAGTTAAATTGTTAAGTCACACAAATTTAACTTTGGACCTTGGAGGAATATCTTGATGTAACTATTTTTTAACTTCTAACTATAAAAGCAACATGAAATTTATAAAGCTAATTCTTGAGAGTATCACAGAGTAAAAAATGTAGCAAAGACTAGGGATACAAGATGGGAAGGTGAAGGGAAGAATACTAAGATATATTCAACAATTCTGCTTCTTCCAAGAATTTATATCAGGCACTCAAAAAGAAAAACTCAAAATCTGACAGCTGGTGCTTGCTGCAGTCTGTGAAAGAGGTAGAAATTATACTTTAGCACTTCTATGGGGACCTGCACAATAGAGGTCAAGAACCTGGAAAGCAAGGAACTGCATGGACATCCACCTGTCTCCCAAGTGCCACAAGATCCCTTTATCTTTGAAATTATCATCAAATGGTCAGGAATGGAATGTCTCATTCATGAGAACTTAAGGGAAAATTCAATCAACTATATGAAAAAAAAATGACTCCTACGTGTCCTGTAAACAATAAACTAAACATGAGGTAAAGGAAAATGAAAGATTCCAGGCATGGAAAGGAAGACAAAAGGAAAGAAAATAATGAAATGAATGGATGAGATAAAGAGGAAAGTATTAAAATTTTTTCTAATAAAATAAGTTATTACATTAAGCATATTCAATGATTATCTAAGGTCAAAGACCACCACACTGTAACCAAAATGACTTTAGGGTAGCTGTATTAACAAACCACAAATTAGAATTTAAAGTGAGAATCATAAGTGAATAAAAAAATTGATTATTTAAGATAGTAAACTCATTAAGAAAAAGATTCAATGATCCATACATACATGACGACATTAAAAGTAGGCTGCAGGTGACAAAGTAATAATCATTTCATTTGAAGAAATACAACTGCCATTATTTTCAAATGACTTGTTACAATTCATTAGAATAATATGGCAAAGGGTACTAGACATAGGCAATACATCCAAATAGCAAAAAAGTAAAAGCCTCTCATAAATTATTGCCTGCTTTGTGACCCCTCAGGGAGCAGGGGAGAAAATCATTCAGTTTAGATATTTCAAATTTTTCTTACAAACCTAGATTAAACCTAGGATCACAATGAAAAGAGCAGTAGAGAGCTTCTCAAATATTGAGACAATTCAACATTTTCAACATTTCAAAGATCAACTCTATCAGCCGCAGTTTCAATAAAATACTGTCGTGCTTCAGTCTCATTGCTCAGTAAATTCATCGTATCTCACTAGACTCTTGATCCTATAAAATGAACACAGAACTGGAAAAATACCCAGATCTTAAATTGCTTAAATATACAAATAAGACACACTTTAATTTGTGGGGGGAAATCCATGTAAGTCCTGATAAAACTGGGGTTAAAACATTTGGATTAAATTTTAATTATATAATTAAAAACCTGTGTATGTTTTTGTATATAAGCACATATAAATCAAGACCTGACATGTTACATCTGTTTTAGGGTTCTTTTTTCTTCCCTCCAAATTTTTTCTTGTCCTTCCTGAACACAGTAACTATCAAGGTCAGATTCTCTTACATCAGGATCAGGAGCCTACATTCCAGATATCTCACCCATAAATATATGGGGTTTTGAGAAAAGGAATTCCACAAGAAAGACAAAACATCTTTTGTATTGGCCAATGCAAGAACAAAACAAAAGTAAAAAGTCCTTATAGAAATATTTGGAACATTCTGACCTCTGGAAGGACTAAAAGAAGAAACACTGTAAAACCAGAGATAGTCCACTACCCAGATGTGCCATAGTGCAGTACACCCCAGCAACGTGCCTTCAATTTCTTTTTCTTTCAAAGTTATTGTGTCCTGAGTTCCCAGGATGAAATTCACAGGCCGGAAGTGAATATTTGTTGAAGAACAAGAGCAGAAGAGTTGCAGTTCAACACAGGAACTGATGGCAGGCTTTCTTCCTCAAAATGTGCTCCCCAAAGTGTTTGTATGGCACTTGGGTTACTAGGATTGTTCTAAAGTTATGCTACTTAGGGTTTGAAAAATGTACCAATGCTATTCTTCGAAACTTATGCTAATTAGTTTGGAAATGAACTGATGAACTAAAAAAGTCAATGTTATTGGTTAATTCTTTAGTCCCACCATCCATTCAGGTCTGACCCTCTTCCATTTTCTCAGTACAGGTTGGAATTTGAGAGGTTTAGATCATGGATGGAGCTGCAGTGCTACATGGCTTGGGATTATGCAGCAGGCCACCCTACTGTGCCCAGTTCTGGCCGCTGCAGGTCTATGAGCCCTGTCTCCCCGTCACTGGCTCACCATGCCTGCATGGCAGGCTCCACCTGGCGCCAGAGCCTTGAGCGCTCTGACCCACCCAGGCTACCACTCCACCACTCCAGGCTCCATGGAGAAACAACAAATAAAGAAATGAGAGCTGGGGAGAGAAATCATATGTGTGATTCTTTAAGAGATCATATTTATCAGAGATCATCTCTGTGTTAAAGAGGATTATCCAGTAATGTGGAGAAAAGGAGACAGCTAGTCATATACCTGGGTTTTGGATGACACTAATGGGAAACAGACAGGACTGACATTTGACAAAACTCAGAGATTTGTATCTGAAAACAGGGCAGAGCAGATGAATACAGGTGGACATGGATCTTGATTTTCTCTCTCTCTCTCTCGTGTGTGTGTGTATGTGTGTGTGTGTGTGTGTGTGTGTGTGTTACAAATCTCATATTGTATTTATCTGCAACATTTGGAGACACGGTTTTTACTTAGTTGAATCACTGTGTTCTAGCTTTAGAGAACTCATGTCCCTTTCAGCATATCCCTTGTTTAGGACCTGCCATTTCACTCTGTGAACATTTATGATCAGCTACTTAATTAAATCTCTCCCCAACATGTGGCTAAGATTTTTGTTTAATCCATTATCCAGAACACTCACTTATTCACTTCAGTCTGGAGACTCACGTACTCTATTTTTGGTGAAATTTCTGTATTATTTTTCTTTCCTTCTCTCTAATATCTATTTTCTACCACTCTGGAATTCCTTTATTATTTCGATGTTACCTGAATTGTGCCTAAAATGATTGCACCCTTCCTTCTTTTTATCAATTTGTCTCTGTTCTTTCCAAGAGGTTTCCTTGACTTTAGCACCCCAAATTTTTTGCTTTTTTTTTTAATTTTAGGGTTATGGTGTTTTCAACTTCCCAGAGATCTTCCTTTTCCATCACTACCCTTCTTCACAGATTTCTCCTCATCTTCGGCAGATTCAGTGTGCCCATGTCTCTAAGTCTACTAATCATGGTTTCTTTGAGGTCTACTTTCAATATGGCCTCTGAACCTTCTGGGTTTCCTGTCTACAGTTGTTGGTTTCTTTTGTGTTGGAGGCTTTTTTCTAAAATTTTGAGATGCTTAGCTATCCATTTCTACTTACAGTTTGCTCAGTCTTACAAGTGGGGACACTATGGTGTCAAATAATATGAAGAAACTGCAAATGAAGCACATTCTAATCACTGGGATGAAAGTGATGATATAATGATTTGATGGCAGAGAGGATTACAATAGAAAAATGATGTGAAATGTGGTTAAAACCTAAGTGCTTGAATCTTCCTAAGGACAACCATAAGATATAAGAAATTTAAAGAAAGTTTAAGAAAAAAGTCAATGTGTACATTCACCTACCAATATGCACATGACCCCTGACATCACATGCCTTAACAAAGAGAGTTCAGAGATAAGAATTTCATTTTGTGTGACTGTGTACTTTGTTTCATCTTTTATTTGAAGGAAGTAAGATTTTGGCATGCATTGAAAACAAAGTTTCTGTAGCTATACAAGCTAGCTTAAAGGTCCATCTGTTAACAAGCAGTTTTGGTTGCTTTGCATAAGGCAAACACTTTGGTCTAAAACTTGGCTAATACTGTTTTAAAAGTCAGATTGCACACTTTTTTATACATTTATGGGCTATTTGTACTTCTTAATTTTGAGAAACATTTGTTCAATTCATTTGCCCATTTATTAATTGGGGTATTTTTAGATTAAACTTTTGAATTTCTTTATTTATTGTGGATATTAATTCACAATAAGTCAGAAGAGCAGGTGCAAAGATCTCCTATTCTGTAGGCTCTCTCTTTACTGCATGCAGTTTTCTTTTTCAGTGCAGATAATTTCAATTTGATGCCACTCCTCTTTTTGATTATGGTTTTATTTCTTGAGCTTTAAGAGTCTCATTAAAAACACTGGTGCCTGAGCCAGTATGTTGGGACTCTTCTGCCTATGTTTTTTGTAGCAGTTGCAAAGTTTCTGATCTAATTCCTAGGTCTTTGATCAACTTTGAGTTAACTTTTATGGAGGACAAAAGATAATCTAGTTTTATTCATGTGGATAACCAATTGTCCCAATGTCATATGTTTAAAAGGAAAACTTTTCTCCAATATATGTTTTGGGCACCTTTGTTGATTATTAGATGACTATATCTCTGTGGGTTTGTTAATGTATCTTCAATTCTATTCCATTTGTCTTTGTCTGTTTTCATACCAATACTATGCAGATTTTGTTACTATAGATTTTGTTACTATTATACTGAAGTATAATTCCGATATCTGATGTTGGAATGTCTGTAGCAGAACTCTTATTCAGGATTGCTTTGGCTATTATTTCTCTTAGTCTCCCACATTAATTTTAGAGCTTATTTTTCTAGTGAACTTATTTTTTTATTTGTGAAGAAATTTATTGCTATTTTGGTGAGGACAGAAATAAATCTATATAGAGGTTGTTACTGTAGCCACTGATAATATTAATTCTGCCTATCCAAAAACATTTGCGTTCTTTCTATCTTCTGAGGTCTTCTTCAATTTTTCTCCAGTTTTCTACAGTTTTCATTATAGAAGTCCTTCACTTCCTTGGGTATTTTATTACATTTTATTAGAGTTTTGTGAATGGGATAGTTTTATTGATTTCTTTATCAGCAGAATCATTATTGCACTATGGGAAATTATTGATTTTTGTATGTTGATCTTCTATCCTTCTATTTGATGAAATTTTCATAAGTTACAGAAGTCTTCTAGTGAAGTGTTCTGGGTCTTCTAAATATAGAATCATGTCACCAGCAAATAGATTATTTTATATGAAAAAATTTTCAACATACCTAGCCATCAGCTAAATGCAAATCAAAATTACACTGAGGTTTCATCTTACTCCAGTCAGAATGGCAATACTTATGATAATAAATCCTGACAGGAATATGGGAGAAAGTTATATATACATATAGTTGGTAGAAATGCAAATCAGTACAACCACTTAGGAAAGCAGGGTGGAGATACCTCAAAAAGGCCAGAAATGGAAATGCATGATGTAGCTATCCCACTCTTTGGTTTTTTTCCATAAAATTTAAAATCAGCACATTATAGAGACAGTTACATCAATGTTAACAGCACGGCAATTCAAAATAGGTAAGATACAGAAAAAACACAGATGACTATCAATGGATGAATGGATAACAAAAATATGGAATATATTAATACCATGGAGTTTTAGTCAGCCATAAAGAAGTATAAAATCATGACATTGCTGGAAAATGGATGGAACTGTAAAATGTTATGATAAATGAAATGAGCCAGACTCAAAAATCAAGGGTCAATGTTTTATGTCATATGTGGGTGCCAAAGTAAAATAAGTGGAAACAGGCACAGAATTCCATAGAAACAGAAGAGAGATGAGTGGTATAAAGGAAGGGGATTGAGAAGGAGAGAAATGCAACAGGAAAGGGAAGACTGAAGAATAAAACTGACCAAATTATGCTATATACCATGGTGAATTCTAACTTTATGTACACCTACAAAGCACCAACTAAAAAACAATACATAAGTAAGAGACCAGTAGAATAAAGGAAGGTTCAAAAGTGGAGGGAGGATGGGAAGGGAAAGAAGAAGCATTGGGAACTGGAGAAAATATATTCCATGCATGTATGATTATGCCAAACTGAATTCCACAATTATGTATAACTATAATTCACTAATAAAAGCATTTTAAAAGTAAGATACAACTAGCAGAAGAATATATAGGGAGACTATAACAAAGCAAAAAGACATGTTGCTAGTGTCAGTGTCCGCATCGCTGAGAATCTCACATTTTTGCTGCTTCTTTATTAATTTGCATTCTAATTTATCCATTACAATTACTTCTATTGCTTCCATATGCCATTAAAAAGATCTGACTATGGGGAATATGTAAATGACCGAATTTTATTTCATATCTTCAGGGCACTTCTACTTTATAAGTGGAAAACAACCACTGGATCTTGCTAATCTCAAGACTTCTCAACTAAATTTAATCTAATCACAGGCCTGACTTGGGTAAAACAATGAAATGTGTGCGTATGGTGATGTGAGACAGGTTAATCTATCTTATACACAGTCTGATGAGGCAGGGATGCAGGTGCAATAGAATCACAAAAAAATAGGTAAAATTGTTTCCAAGAATATGTTGTAACTAGAAACACAGAATGCTTCACAGTGCATTACCCATTAATCCTAACAGCAAAGGGAAATTGGAGATGAGAAGGTTAGTCATTTCATCTGACATCCATTTATCCTGATTTCTTTATTTACAGACTCCGATTACATACTGAGCAATAGACCACTCTTAACAGTTTCTGTTGTAAATGGAACTGTCAATGAAATGTAAGGGGCAGTTACTGGTTGTATATTTTGATCTTATCATGGACCATTCCATGCTAGAGAGAAACCCTTTTACTTTATTCTTATCCCTTCCATTGTTCCTTCCTTATTTTTGTTCTTTGTTTTTTTGTTTTGGACACATATCTTGTTACAGTAACTCTAGCAGTCACCATAGACTAAGAAGAACTTAAGGAAAATCACAAATTCATTATGATGAAGATGAAAGCTGGATAAAATATGACTCATTATTGATGGGTGTTAGAATACTTTTAGGATTTTATTTTAAGAGATAAATACATATACACACATGTGTGCATGTCTACCTTAATTTTGATATTAGTAGAGATTTTCTTTTATGTATGTTATGTTTCATCCTAAAAGCACACATACAGGAATAGGACAGCAAACAAAAGGAAAGAATCAGGCGAAATATCACCACTGTCATTGACAGACATTGTCACAACCATGTTTCAGCTTTTCCTAAATAAGAGTAACAATTTAGAACATTTTTGGATATGCTGAACACACAGACTTTAAATATAAATTTCAAATTATTAACATTTTAACTCTAATCAAATCAAATTCTCTAGGGAGAATTATGTAAAACAATAGGGCTGGAGATATATCTCAGTTTGTAGAGTGCTTGCCTTGCATGCACAAGGCCCTGGGTTCAATCCCCAGGACCACAAAAAAATAATTAAAAACTAAATTGTTTGAAAATTAAAAGTGTGGACTGCTCCAAGTGCAACCTGATATTACAGGACCAAACTCTCAAGGAACAGAAAGGCACATTTGGGTGAGTTTGGCCTGATATGCTCCCTTGCCTTGGAGAACCTCCCAGGGTCATGGGACTAAATAGCTCTGCAGGAGAGGAATAAGCAAGGCAGGAATGTCAGCAATCTGTTTTGTGGAAAAATAACTGAAGTTCATAACTGGTCAAGTCAGAGGGTCCTTCATAACCATCTAGAGCACCTATCTGGAGTCCGACAGGACTAAATTCTGGATGTAACAGCAGTCTAGATATAATGCAACCCTCTAAAATGGAGGAACCAAGTTCTAATCAACCCAAGCTGGACTAAAATCATTTATGTCTAGATGAAAACAGTGCCATTTTGAAAAACTAAAGAATATTTAAGTTAATGATGGGATACACTATAATCATGGATTGCAAGACTCAATACTGTTAAGATGTCAGTTCTCTACAAATTGATCTACGGATTAATGTTATTCCAATCAAAATCCCAATGTAGAGGCTGGGGTTGTGGTTCAGTGGTAGCCTAGCATGTGAGAGGCACTGGGTTTGATTCTCAACACCACATATAAATAAGTGAATAAAATAAAATAAAAGGCATGCTGTCCATCTACAACTACAAAATATTTTTTTAAAAAAATCCCAAGGACTTTTAGCCTAAAGTGACCACATATTGTCATTTTCATAGGAAAATATATTTTGGGGAAATGTAAAGACTAAAAATAGCCAAAGCTGAGCTGTTGTGAATTGTGATGATAATAACATTTATTATATATATTATCATATATAATTATGTCAAAATGGATTCTACTGTCAAGTATAACAAAAAAATAACCAAAAAGACTGTCTTAACAACAATGGAGTTAGTATGCTGGGGAGATGGTAATGGCATGGTCAATCTGGCAGCATTAGAATTTAATTATAAGTTTTCTGATTTTGTTTTCAAAAGGAAGAGTACAGGGCATAGAGGAAACGCAACCTAATCTGGAGCCCTCCTTTAATGTGAGTCCTGTAGATGTTAGCTAGATGTGTGGGAGAAGGAAGAAAATCCTAGGCCAGGGGAGAGTAGATGAGAATTCCCAGAGCAAGCAAACCTGTACAGTGTGATGGGGAGTAGCAGGAGCTTGGATGGGGATGGAAATAGGTCAAATGTGGATACATAAGAAGGGCTGAAACTCAGAAGGCCTTGGAGTTCATATAAGAAATTTGTTTTAAAATGGTTCTGCCCTGGCAAAGAGTAGAAAAACAAGATGGTAATTGCAAAAGATTTCTAAGTATTCTATCTGCACCTGGGAGGATAGAGTCATGAAGTTGAGAGAGATTTTCCCTCAGAAATTCAGGAGAGTGAAGTCACTTGTTCAGGGTAAGTTCCTAGCATTAGAAAAGAACAAATGTAATTGAGGGATTTGCCAAATAATCTCCAAGAAGGCAATTACTGGAAAAATAAAATCTATGCTGCTCCACACACATGGAGCTAACAAATGGTAGTGAGTAGTTATGAAGTGTTGTGGGAGGGGATGGTTAATTTACATAACTTGGAGTTCTGGAGAAGAAGGAAGAAGGGAGGGTAGAAAAGAAACGATGGATAAGATGGAAATGCACAAGATAAATGGCTGGAGAGAGGTAACACAGAACCCCACAATGTATTTAGGCAAAAGGAAGAGGAAGACAAGTAAAAAAACTCCAGAATGCAAAACCAAATGAAAAGTCTTTAGATGGAACTTGAAATAATAATAGAAGAGTATAAGTCAAACTGCATTCTAGAAAAGACTACAGGCCATTTCAGCACAATGTACATGGTTACCAGTTCTGGGTGTATTAGTCAATGTATTTAATTATATGCAATTAAGTCTTATCAATAGGCTTCAATAATTCAACAGATGATCAAGAATTATATAAATGTGTACATGCATGAATTTTAATTTAATATGTAATTATTTTACATGTATGTTCAACTTCTAAATTATGTATTTCTTACTTTGGCACCTGGCATAATTGTTTTGTGTTCCTGGGCACATGTACTATCAAGCATGGAAACTAAAAATCTGATAGAACAGCAGGGAAAACCTCAAGCTAAAATTATACTATAGATAAGCCACAGTAAATGAGACACATGCTTTTGAAAATTGAATTTATGCATTATAAAACAATTATAAGTGAATCAACTTGATTCATAATAAATACAAGTTTTGTTGGTGTGTTTTATTTCATTATTACTTGAGAACAGTTGTTCTCATCACTGGGTCACCTTTATTTCTCAGCGGAAATTGTCACTTTTCATTTTAAGGGTGATGAAAAACTGAGAATGAATCCAACTGCCACTGACTCTTCATTTCTGTCACATGTAAAAGGGCATCTCTGCCTATTTTACCTTATTTTCTCCCTGCAAAGTGAGTTATTGACATCAGAGATTAATATAACATGAATATATAAATGGTTTCTAGAAATCATATTGCCTTTACTGGCAAGTTAGTCATTTTTCTGTTTTAAATTTTATCTCAATCTTAATATCTCCCTTGATTTTTCTCAGTTTTAACCCACAAATGTTTCCAAGTTTGTGAAAATTTTAGAGGAAGAATGCTATGGTAATTGATGGTTTACTGATGGTCAAGGGAGAAGAATTAGTGGACTCAGTTCTACTGTGTAAAGGACTGGAGAGAGAACAGTTCACTTGGTGACATAAAGCATTCCAAAAGAAAACATTTGGAAACAGTTATAGAAAGAAACCCCCTTCTGGGTAGTGATGAATCTTCTACCATGTAGTTGGGAAAGCCTTGGCCATTGTTGGGTTTGCAAAATTCAGAGCATGGTAAGACAAACATAGTCTGGATGAAACCAGAGCACCAAGAGATGAAGAGAGACACACAGAGATTCAGCTATACCATATCCAACCAACACAGTATTGTCAGAAGAAATGGGCAAATTAAACCCAAAAGAAAAGGGAAACATGCTTATTTACTCTCACTTTTCCCACCATTTGGACCACTTTGTCTCCAACTCTGCTTTCTAAAGTCATGTACAACTTTGCTGACTTGGCTTTCTAATGTCTCCTGGCAATCTGAGGGCAAAGGCTACAGTTATCTCCATGCTCGTACCCTGACAGAGAAGATGTCATTAACTATTCTTATTGAAGTCATTTCTAACCAATAGGCTGATAGGTAGAAATTGAATAACTGGGAAGAGTAAAACCTTACCTCTCACTTGTAACAAGACACATCTAAAGGCTTGTGCTTATTTTAGTATTCCTAAAAGCATGTTATTTTCTTCCAAAGAAAACTCATCTAACTGTATAAGCTACAGACTACAAAACCAAAGTTCACCCATCCATACATGAAGAATTTACAACACGGTTAGTTCAAAATTATCTTATAGGTTGCATGTATCTTCCAATATTGCAAGAATGACTTCCTCTGCTAATGTTCTTTAAAAATTGTCATCTGAAAGAGGGGAACTGCCATCTACATTTGCATTTTGCTTTATCACATCCAATTTACCCATTCATTAAAGGGCAATAATATAAATTTCCTGGTAAGATACTGGCTAAAATAAATAGAAAGTACATAGCCCCTTGCTTAGGAGTAAGGTGGAATCAAATGTGAATGGTATTAATATTGTTCTATTTTGAAATGTTTGCAAAGATAAAAATCTCACATATTCTTAAGGTCAGATGAACACTTTATAAGCATTAGACTAAGTCTTCCATATCACCAGTTGATACCTCTGTACCCATAACTTCCTCTAACACTACATAAGTTGATAATGCTTTCTTTTAAAGTTCCATAGTCACTCAAGTCCTCCAAGTAGCCCAACAAGAGCAACATCCTTACTGATGTAGCCCAACAAGAGCGACATACTTACTGATATCTTAGTCTCCTTAGAGCACTATTCAGCACCCATTTAGCAAAGTCAAATCAGTAATTTAAAATGAGTAGTTAAGGTGGTTGCAATGGTGCATGCCTGTAATCTCAGCAATTTCAAAGATGAGGCAGAGGTATTCCAAGTTCAAGGCCAGCCTCCATAACTTCACAAGACTGGATCCAAAAATAAAAAGGGCTGGGGATGGAGTTGAATGGTATAGAACCCCTGAGTTTTATCACCATATCAGGAAAAATAAATTAATTAAAATTTAAAAATAAAATGAGTGGGTAAGTAAAAGGCACAAATATAAATGAATCTCAATTATTCTATGCTTGATTCTCATCTTTTAAAATAAGTTGAATTAACTCAATCACTAAATAAAAGACAATTCTGTTAAGGTGGAGTGCTAAGAAATAATTATCTTAAATAAAAGTTTGCTATTTGTTTTCCCTTAAGCAGAAAAATGTTGCCCAAATTTTCTAATAATAAATCCCATATTTTTGTTACACAAACTTTAGACAAGTCAGATATTTTCATTTTTTTGAAAGCAGGAATGAGATGGTGCTTGAGTTTGTATACTACCTCTTTTCTGAGATAGTGCTTTGTGTCTAGCAGATACTCTGTGTAGTTTTTAAAATATGAAGCATAATGTATGTAGTAATCTGTACACATTTTAAGTGTACAATCTGATAAAGTTTAGGTATCTACAGCCATATGTTGCTTAATGACAGAAGGTGTTGTTAGATGATTTCTTTATTGTGTACACACAATTGCCCTTATAAAAGTCAAGAATGCAACAGTATTACCAGGCAATAAAATCTTGGGGGACCACAGTTTTACATGTGTTCTCTCATCAAACATCCTTATGTGGCATGTGACTGTATGTTCACTTGGTGACTGCCACGAAGATCAAGAGAAAATCACCTCACATTATCATCACTCACATATCTGGGATTTTGATTAGAAATGCATTGTAACTGTAGGACGGTTTAAGGAAAACCAGTCTCTTAATGTACAGTACATGCATGGAAGAGCTTTTCCATTCACATGTTCTCAATCTCTCTATATTCCTATATTTAATGCTAGTTCCCTATAAATTGAAGATAGTAAGGTCTTGTTTGTTTATACATTCTGAAAATATCTGTCTTTAAATGGCCACTAATAGTTGATACAATTAAAAATACACCTGGATCTCATGTTTAGCATCATGTTATTCATTTCTATGTGGTCCATTTGTTCTTTGTTTATGAATCGCTAATTTCTTAATATTATTCTAAGAAGCAAAGTTTATAATTCAATTGTATTTTCTCTATTACATTTTTGTTATACCCATTTGTATCATTTACTTCATTGAATAATAAAATATAAGTTATTCAACATAGGCAACTACATGGTACCTTAATATGCAGGCTGAACCATGAGTTCAGATTTTGGTGCATGCTCTTCAATCATGAAAATAAACAAAGCTCTACAATGTAAAAGTCAAGTTCTCTAGGATAACCAATTTGATCTGGCTGCTTTTAATATCAGCTTTGAATTTGGGCATGCTTTGCAATTGGTTAATGCTGACTTACTATTCTGTGTGAGAAACTCCTTTTAGTTTTTATGTTTGTGCATCTTGGGCTATGTCATGATATACTTTGCAGGTTCTCTGGAAATTTTGTACTTTATTCACCTGATCCTATACATTTGGTGTTCAGGGTGGAAACTGAGGGGAATAAATAAGTGATTATTCTATTTCAAAACTTCCCAGAATGCTTTCTAATGATCTGAAAGAGTTTTGGTTCATTTAGATTCAGCTTCAGTGAACTCAATTGTTATAAAGAGGTCTTCAAGTTTTTCTGAAAGCTACTTCGGTATTCCTGTAGTTTTCATTATTCCACTGGTATCCAGTAATGACCCCTGAGTAGGCCACTGGTGAAATACAAGGACAGCTCCAGAGAAATGACATTTTTACTCATTTTTTTCAGTTTTTTATTTGCTTTAAAGCCAAGTAAATTGGCCTCAGAATAGCAGATCTGCCTGTAATTACCTATCAGTTCTGTTTGCTGTTATGTTAAGGTGCAACAAAATATGTTTAATGGCAACAATTTGAGCATGTATTATAAAATCCTATTCTACTTAAGTAGAAAATAAACTCTTTTTTAAGACAGTCAGTCTGTAAGTATTCTGTTATGACAGGCCTAGAAAACTAATACAGATTCTAATTTATCTAGTACTTACTAAATAAGTTATAGAAATATAACCAATTTTATCACACATACCTGGAAGAACTAATATGAAATTTATGAAATACTCATAAAATACTAGGGATTAATAAATATTCAAGTCTTAATACCAGATATTTTTTTAATTGTGATAAAAATCATGATCATGCATTTTTCAAATTAAAAGAATATAGGATAACAGAAAATACTGCCTTCTTTTTCTCTGTGGAAGTATAGCTCCATGGCCAGTTATGTTGTATTCAGCAAAACAGTATGCTTCAGTCAGATGGATATTAATAGATATGATATAAACATAGGTTTGGGTCACTGAGATTACAGCTTAGAGGCTAAGATAGGAGGATCACAAGTTTGCAAACACCATTAGATAATTAGCAAGGCTCTAGGAAAGGTAGTAAGACCCTGTCACAAAATAAAAAAATAAAATAAAATGGGCTGGAAATGAAGCTCAGTGGTAAACAGCAGTACATCATCATCATCATAGTAACGAAAACAGCAATAAAAAACAACACCAATAATAAACAGCTTTTAATTGTGCTTGTGCATTGGGACACTTGAGAATCTATAGAGCATGGGAGCAGTGCTCCCTTCATGAGTCTTGGGTGGAACCAATATGGATCAGACTCCATCTCTGTGCTCAACTTCCTATCATTCTGAATTTTTTTCTGAGGTTTTGCGTATTTTCACACTTAACCAATCTATTGAATCTGTAGATTTCCCTCTTTAATTGCATTTGGCTTTTCTGAATAGAAAACGTTTCCTTATCTATTCTGTGCAAAAATCACAGAAATATTAGATTTTCCCTCTCTCCCTTCTTCCCTTCTTTACTTTTCCTTCTCTCTTCACCTGCCTACTCCTCCCCTTTTACTCTTTTCTCTCTTCTTCCCTCCTTGCTTCCTTCCTTCCATCTCTATACATTCTAGTGCACAAATCAAGAAATTAGTGAAATGATAAAAGATAAAGAAATTAGTAATAAAATTTGAGATAAAAATTTAGATAATATCTTTACTTATTGAGATTCTCATATTGCTAAAAAAAATTTAATTAGTAAATGGTAACTTCCTTGTCAGAATTCCCATTTGAAACAAATATTTGAAAGGTATATATCTGTAAAGCCAATTCATGCTATTTTATATATTTGGGAATCAACATTAAGAACTTTAGCAAATTATTTAAAATATAATCGTCCTAAAGTTACCCTGGTTTTAAAGACTTTTTGATGACTTATCAGAATGAACTGCATATGTGTTTTTCTTCCTCTTATTTTATCTATTATTTGAGCTCAGGAAATTAAAACTTAAGCTATATGAGGATAAAATATCTCAAACTTTGTAGAATACTTGATTGCAGAAATAATAAATTAATTAAAATGACTTCCTGAGAATATGATCTCCTTCTATCCTCCTAAATATGACATATTCTCTTCACAGTGTCTACATCATCTATTCATGATCAAGCAAAACTAGAGTCCAAATAAAGGATAAATAAATGCCTTTGCATATACACTTATATAACACTACCAAGAGATAAACATTTCTAAAATTCTAACTTTTTGGTGTGTTTGTTTTGAAGGGTTATGGAAAATAATATTCCTATAAGACAGCTCCCCAAGAAAAATGGAGGGATGGTGTAGCCTGGAAGGAAGGAGAACAAAATTGGTCAAACATTAAACCTCTCCCAGAGCATTCTTTCTTGATAACAATGGGCCCTGGGAGAAAGGGGCAGAAACTCAATACTGGGCCCTAAACCTTGACCTTCCCCCAAGGCAAATTAGTCCTGAATGACAATGGGTAAGATTTGAGTACTCATCCCTCAGGGTCTGGTTTTAACCTGAACTAGCCCCTGACACTTAAAACTTCACATACACAGCTTCCAATGTTTACATCATTGTACCCTATAAAACCAAAATCCCCTCTGTAACTGAGTAATTTTCACATTCAGAAAATGGGTCCCAAGGGCACCCAAGTCCAGGAAGGAAGAAAGGTTTCTCTGAATCCGTTGATGTCTGTTTCCCCTCCTTTTGCATTTACAGACATATTCACAAAATGCTTTGTCTGTATATGGGGTCTGAAATAAATATTAATGTTCTATCATCAGTATGAACCTATCTTAGTGATTTTTATTCTTCCATTAATAATGGAGTGGCTTCAAGTCTGTACAGATTCATAACCAGGCTCAGGCCTAAAACTCTTGCAAGACAACTGGAAGATATGGAGTCTATTTTCATAGTCTCTTTCTTACCTAAAGTAATTTAAAATTAACAAATTAAATTAGTTTTCTGAGAATTAAAGACAACATCCTGCTGTGGAATTAGGGTACATAAAATTTGCTGTCATTGGGAAACACTGGTTTACACAAGAGAGATATCTTTCTTGATTAAATCAAGATTTTCCACATAACAAGTCATGGTTTACTGTGTCACTCTCACATAAGCAACTGGGCAATCTATGGCTCTTTCATTTTGCTCTTTCACTGTCCTGGTCTCCATGGAAGACTCAAAGAATGCCTCCAACAGGATGACTAAGGGAACAAACAAATTCACAAGTCTCTCAAGGTGTTTCCTGAGCCACGCCTGGAAATGATGTGACACTTTACCTAACCCTCTCTTGCATGACAGTCAGTCATATGGCCTAATTATTTGCAAGGGAGGCTGGAAATAGAGAGAAACATATATTTAGGTACAATATATGTGCCTCAGTTTTGGCACATAAGTAAACAACAAGCATGTCACAATGGAGATGGAAATTGAGAAAATAAAAAAATGGCAATGTCTACTGCATACCAACATACCAATAGGGGCAGATGTGCCAGGTTTTTAGAGTTAGTTCAAGTAGACCAATTATGCATGGTCTATCTACATATGGTAAATACTATTCCATTGCTGATTTAAAGATAGACCCAAACTAACTCTGTAACCTGATCTTGAATGCTGGTCTCTAGCATTCCTGCTCCTTTGTTCTTCCTTGAGAAGAAATATCATTGGTAAGTTAAAAGCATCAATGATGAAACTGATATAAATCCTAAATTTTCCAGTTTTAAAAATGGGCATAATAATAACAATTTTCCTTACATATGTTTGTTATGAGAAATAAGTAAAATAAGGACACTTAGATTATGTTGTGGTTCACAATAAGCACTCAATAAATATCTGCAAATATTAATATTTCTACATATTTAGGTATATATCAGTATACACATTTATAAGAACTTATTGTAAAATTCATTAAAAAGATGTAATATTCTCTGATTTATGTATTTAAAAAAATACTAACTCATAACCATTTCATTGACAGCCAGAGCAATGTTATATTGGATTATGTGGGTAACTGGTTAAACAGTTATGATTATTTATTCCCATAATTGCTTCAACAATTTGTTCAAATAGCCAAAGGATTATGAAATTATTAAATATGAAGGCATACATGGAATAAATATCATGCAATTAATATTTTCCAAAATATGGAGAATGTGTAGTAGGGAAAGTATTTTTCTTAATAATAATAAACTAAGGAAATGCTGAGCTCCATTGCTGGGTTCCCTTATTAATCACATTACAGTTGCACATGATTTCTTAGTAGACTATAGCTCACCATGCTATTCAATAAGAGCCATGAGAGGCCTTTCCAGAAACGAACATCAAAAGAACATCTAGAACACAAAATAAGCAGAAATCTATAAAAGAAAGATGAGCCAAGAGTCAGACAAATTAGATTTTGAAATACGACTTCTGTATGTCTTAGTTTTGTGCTGTTGTGATTGTTACTTAGAATTTATGTACTTATTTTGCTTTTCTTTGAACTAGGACTAACAATGTATTCTAAGTGCTGTTTTGTAAAAATCAAATGATTTCATTTTTTCTAGTAACATGTTAACATTTTAACAAGTCAAAAATTAAAATCAATCAGACCACAGATAGCACATCATATTTTAATTGATAATGTTTATTTTTGTTTCTTAAAGGTACATGAAATAATATATGATGTCTAACTGATGTCCTTGAGAAAACAGTGTGTATATGGTACTCAAGGGGGCATCAGTTTTATTTCTCTTATTTTCTTCCATTTTCTCCATATCAAAAATTATTTGGTCATGTAGAAGTATATCTATCTAAGAGTAAATAAAAAATAATAAGTAGCCAAGAAAATTACCCAGAATAAAATTTAATGAGAAAATTTAAGCAGTGCCACAAAGATACTTAGATTTGAATTATAAAGTCAATTAAGTGCAACACAGATGGAATATCTATTGGTCTTTTCACATCACCCCACATGTGATGAAATCCTAAATCCCACTGTGATGTATTTGGAGGTGCAGTCTACACCAAAGAGGCCTTTCTCCAGAATGTGCAACTATGCCAGCACCTGAGTTCAGGCTTGTAGCCTCCAGAACAGTGAGAAATGCTCTTGTTCAAAAGTCATGCAGTCTATGGTATGTTTATTATTGCAGCCTGAATAGACTTATTTTTTTAACTTGTGGGGTGTGTGTGTGTGTGTGTGTGTGTGTGTGTGTGTGTTTAAGACATTTCCAGAGAGTCTCGCCCAGGCCTGCCTCTTAGCTTTTTTTTCTTTTTGTATTTATTTATTTATTTTTTTGGTATCAGCGATTGAACCCAAGTGCACTATCTATATCCTATCACTACCCAGATGCATACATTAGAGAATCCATGATAAAGATATTTGTTTTACATTCCACTGTATATTAGAAAAAATAAAAAGTCTAGTGATAGTAAAATAATTTACTCTAGAGATTTTATAGATTTTTATTTTATAGAATGAAATTCAGTAAGTAAAATAGATGTTGATACTTTAACATATTCAATTTCCTAGCTGAGATTCAAGAAATGATAATTTCAAATTCATTCTCTGCAAGAAACTTGATGATTCAGAAATGTTACTGCCATCAATTTTTAAATCCTTTCAGAGTTTCCATATTTTTTCTTCATATAGTTTTCACTGTCCCCAAAGAGCCTCTCCTGGTTGTTCCACTGCTCACTGCTCCCTAATCATGTTGGACTCCTTCCATCCCTTGAATTTGTCATATTCCATCTACAACAAAATGTTTTCCTGTACTTTCCTCTCATCTAGTTACTTCCTACTCTTCCTCTGTACCTGAATTTTTCTTTCTCAGAATAACCATCTGTACCACATGCTCTAAGTCAAATATACATTCTCACAGTTACCTATATTCTTCCTTTAAATTTTTATGAAGAAATGATTTGTGAAATATGTTCTAATGGCTATTTTCCCCACTCAAATAAAATCTGTAAAAGTAGGGATATTATTTATTTTTGTATGTATTTTATTCTTACTCTAATACATGACTATGCACATGTGCATGCACCCACCCACAAATGCACACAGGTTTTATATAATCAATTATGACAAATTATGGTATTATTGTTCACATCCAAGTTGCTAAGGTATTTAGTTTGGTTTTCCATTACTATTTTTTTTTTGCGAACCCATCCAGCTTAACTGCCTCCACTTTCAAAAAGCCCATTTCCCTGTAAGATGGGAACACATCTTCCTTGTTAAACCAAGCACCTATATAAAGAAGCTGCTAATTAGGGTTCTCCCACCCCATGGATGTGATAAGGGAAATAGAATAGCAAAATAAGTGGGGAGGAATTTAAAGAGAAATGTGCATACCCTTTGCATATAACATGTCCATAACACAAATCACATATATTTATCATTAATTAAAAATTTGGTGGATACGTGCAGCCACATGTATTATGTGATTTGGCAAACAGATTTTTGAAATCTCTATCTCATTTTTGAAGGATGGATGTATAAGAATTTTCAGGGGAGGAAAGCACAAGAATAAGAAATATTAAGGGGACATGATAACCTTGGCAGTTAGTAAGTAGTACCTGATGATAATGAGTTAGCTTAACTTCTCAATCTGTAAATGTGATACAGTTACTATGATTACATACTTTTGGTGTGTCTAAAGTAAGGAAAGACATTCTAAAAATCTCTTCTACGTACAGTTTGTATTATCTGCCTGATACATTTGCACATAGCCAACACTTGACATTGACTCCTACATGAGGAAAAACTAATTTTCAACTTTTATCAAAGATAGTTTAAAATGTAAACCACTGGTTTTTAAATATACTGAAGTTTTGAAAATGATGAATGATGAGGGAAATCTTGCCCTGCTATAAAAATATAAGAATTAAGAGAAGAGTATCGGCACAAGAATAGACAAGTAGACACATAGAACACAAATAAGCAGCAATAAATGAACTCCATGAATAAATGAGTATGTGCTTTTTAAAAGGTCTTTCTAATGAGTGGGAGAGGAGGGACTATTCAGTTAATGCATTGGGAAACTCTAGAGTTATCCTGCTATAGTTTGGCTCTTGAATGTTCCCTAACAGCTCATGTAGTAAAGGCTTTGTCCCCACCTGTGGTGCTATTGGGGGATACTAGAAATTTTAGGAGGTGGAGCCTACTAGAAGGAAGTCAGGCTACTGGGGCATGCCCTCGAAGAAGATATTGGAACCTTAACCTCCTGTTTCAATCTTTGTTTGTTTCCTGGCCATCTTGAGATGAGCATCTTCCTTTGTCATGATGTATTAACTCACCACAGGCCCAAAAGCAAGGGGCTTAACCAACCACAAAGTAAAACATCTGAAATTGTGAGACAAAATAAACCTTTCCTCTTTTTAAATTTAATTTTGTTCTAGTAACATAAAGATGTCTAACACACTATCTGATGGGTAAACTGAAAATAATCCTTGCCTCATACTATTCACATAAATAAATTTCAGACAGATCACAGTATACCAATATTAAGAGAAAGTAAGAAAATACCTTTATAGCTTTGGGGTTAGGAGAAGCTTCTTAAGATGTAAGAAAGAGATCCTGTAGAACTTTTTGAAGGGAAAGATCCTGGTCTGTATTTTAAGATTACTAGAGAAGTGACTGAAATATTTCAGCAAAGGACTGATGGAATCATATTAGTTTCAAAAGATAAATCTCTCAACAAGTGTCCTCTGTACCCCCGAAACCATTCAAAGAATAATCTAATTTCACTTGACCTTGAGCCTTTTCTCTAATGAGCTAAATAACCAAAACAAGTGTGTTCTCCATTTTAACATAGCCACTCCTCAAAGGTGTTCCTTAGTTGTATTCAAAATAACCTTGACGGAATTGACACACACAAATTGTAGAACACTAAGAAAAAACACCAATACAAAACAAATCTAGATTATGGTTAACATTTTCCCTTCAGAGAAAATGGGCTGTCTTCTCAGGGGTACTATGTAGGAAGGTGTGGACAGCAGTGGCCAAACAGTAAGGTCTCATTTACACTGAAAAAAAAAAAAACAAAAAAAACTATCCTTCTCTCCAGGTTACAAATGAGCAGACTTCACCTATTCCTTCCCTGTGTAGAAAGGAATCTTGAGCATTGAGTTAATTCACTTTACAGTAGTCATGGGGAAAGAGCTTCCTCTTCATGTTTGCCTCCTCACTCTAGGAGAGATCAGTAACATATGGGCATATGCTCAATGATTATTCAACTGAGTAAAATAAATTAACAAATACCATGGCAGGAAACTTCACAAAATAAAAGATTATGTCTGAGGATCAACAGATACAGATGAGGCCCCTGGATTTATTTATTAGTACTTTATTTCCTTGGGAAATGACTTATTTTTAATGTTGATTGTTAAAACACTCCATTCCATGCAGTAACTGTGTTCTTCCAGAAACCTCTGAGAATTTAGTTCTATTTATCATAGGGAGCCCTATTTACCATAGGGAGCTATGATAAATGTGTCTTTTCTAAAAGCTGAAGCACTGAAGCCAGTTCACTCCAGTTCAGGATGGCCAGATGTGCCAAATTCTCTACCTCCTAAAATGGTGGTGTTACTTTAGGAACTTGATATTGGCAATAATGGGCATATTCTCCCAAGGGAAACTAGCACACACTGCACCAGGGCCTGGGGTTCCCTCCTCCCACCCCAGGAACCAGGGGTTGGTTATTTTCTAGTATACTATTCCTTTGAAACCTCTGTCCCACCTCAACCAAAAAAAAAAAAAAAAAAGGAAAGAAAGAAAGAAAATATAAAAATCAAGAGTAGCACATTAATTCTTAAACTTCTATGTGTGTAGGTTGAAGTGATTTAGAGCTACATGTAAAATTTATGGGAAAAAGTGAAATTCTGCTATTCTCATCTCCATTTTGCATTTCATTGATTTAGTAAGTCATTAAACCAATGCACTTACTGTGCATTCAGCAGGCAACTATAAGTTGGGAAGCATGCAGTCTGGATGCCCATCAGTAATAATTCTAACACCTGCACTTCATAATCACCACACAAGCTCTTGACTCATTCCACAGCAATCTACTGTTCTCTTATCCCAAAATACACCCTTGTGAGGCAGGTAAGATAACAATATACATAATGATAAAAACAGTAGGTACCTCAGCAAACTTTAGGGGTGCTAGATATGTGCCAGGTCTAATGTGCTTGAACCCCCTACTCATCAATGATGACCAGCAAAACAGGTACAAGGATTCTCCTCCCGCTCCATGGAGAGTGAAATAGGGGACTGGGAAGAAAATACACAGTGGCAGGGGTAAAGAAGTAGATGGAAGAAAACCCAATGACTGCCCCACTGCAGGCCTGGAGAGTAACCAGGGTTGATTAGAGCAGGAGACTAGAAGACTTCTGGATTGGCATTAATAATACCACTGAAGCATGCTCATATCCTATACTGATATAACAAAAGTTATTCTCTTAGAAGTATAAGGAAAGAGATTTATAACAGATAAAGTCTTCCATAGTAGAAAATAAATTTTAAAAGCCAAAAAGCAAAACATTAGCAGTCTAAGTCTGCTATTTAAAAAGATGGAAATAAATAACAGAAAAAAACAGTCTGAACAGTTGGAAATGATGCATCTCAGAACTTTCAGGAGTAGAAATTGGGGAGGGCAGGTGTGCACTGAGGACTGCTACTCTTATCATAACCTTGGGGAATTATGTGACTTTATTAATGGCAGACATTCATTACTTTTAAACAATTTTTCTCATATTTGTTTCTTTTGAGGTGGTCTACCAGTTAGAAATTGTGTCTAAGTGACTCAAGTTTTCCTTCTAGATAAGTTACCTGTTAAGGAAGACAGAACATGATAGAGTAAACATGTAGCACCCTCATGTCCAGGCCACCCCACCCCCCACCCATAGGGCCAAGAGCAAGCCTGACACAGAGCAGCCTCATCAATCATTTCTGAGGTTTTAAAACTAAGGCCACCCAGCACTGTGCCTAATCCAAGGCAGAGGTGACACAGTTTACTTCCTTTCCCCTTCTTTCCTTCTAGAAGCCTAACCATTGTATGGGCCAAAACACAGGCATTATACAAGGTAAAAAACTCACTGGTGATATAGGAATGTAAACACTGTGGAAATCATATTTAAAAACAAAACAGAGTGGATGTATCTGGGCAGTGCTTCATCAGGATTGTACCTCAGTGGAGAAACAGACAGACTGCCCAGTTGGAGCTGAATAAGTTGAAGGACACTCACAACAGTGAAGATGAACAAAGCAGTAAGAATCTCAAGATAAATGCAATTGGGCTCATAATTTTCTATTTTTGCCTCAGAAAAAAATATACCAATCATTTGTTCCAAAATCAAGTGTTAAGGGGCAACATGATAGCTGTGTTCATGGTAATCCTTTTGGAAGAGCAGGTGAGTCAAGTCAGCAGCCAGGTCTAGAAGCATTAGTATCTCCACAGAGGACAGTGAGAGAGGAAACAGGTGGAGAAGGAACACTGCTTCTTAGGCAGGGTACAGAACTTTCCACAGGAGGAAAGCCTATGGGATCTGGGGATTGTGTGGAGGCTGAGAGGCCAGGGAAGACTGCTGTCCCCACAGATGGCCAGCACACTCCAGCATCAGAACAACTTCTGCCCCAAGACAAGATAGAGGCACTCTTCCTCTGGGGATGGTATCACATGTAGAGGCTAAAAGTGGCTTCATAGAGGGCAAAAAAGCACCTTAGAAAATACAATGGCTTCTGACCAAGTACCCCCAGTATATAAAAACATATAAAATATATGCATGGTATTAAAGTTTCATAAAATGCACATATTAGGAGAATAAAGTCAAAAAGCCTTCCTGTGGGTCAATAATGAAAAAAAATCCAGTTGAGAAACACTGAATTCAAAGAAAATGCAAAGGAATATCAATAGATAAAAATGGAGAAGGACCTCACAATTCTAGAAGCATAGAGCATTTTGTCTTCAAAAACCAGTTTTAAAATTAATATCAGACATCTCAATACTATACACCAAAATGTTCCTTTGAAATGATAGGAAAGAACACTAGATATCCTCAATTCAAACTGCTCTAGCATCTAGATCACATTTTATTTCAACAAAACATAGTTTTTGCTCAGCAAATTCCTCCATACCAAACCCAAATATCAGGAAGTGCAGCTCATGACCATTATAAATCTGATTTAACCTCACACTTTTATATCATTCCAGAAAAAATATCTTCCTACTTTCTACATACTGACTTTGGAGGCACATCTGTATAAATACAGTTTCCTATTTTGATTCAGAGCCCAAAGGTTTTCCTGTAGTCATGTGGGATGGAAAAAATTCATGCCTAATCAAGGTCTCATGTCTTGTAGAAAACAGTTCAGTCTATGTTTCAGGAAAACAATTCTCAGAGTGTTGAAAATTGTGTGTTTGGAATTCCTTGGTCCCTGGACTCCAAAGAAACAATAGCTCCAGTGAATACCTTCTACCCAAACAGCTTCAGAAGTTCTGCAGAAATGGAGATGGTGACTATGTCCACATCAACATCCTTCAAACAATATTTACTGATTACATTATTATTTTTATAGCTAATTCTCAACAGTAAGAAAAATTATTTGATCCTGTAAATCCAACTCTCAATCTCCCTGAGGGCAAAGTCCTGCTTCTTTCCCAGCACTCTTTCTCCAGGGAGGAGTGGCATCCTGGCATTGGCTGCTACTCTATAATTATTTGATGAATACAAAAATAAAATGCATTATTTCCAAGTATGTTTAGAACTATTTCAAAGCTTGAAATTTTAATATGAGAAATCTGATAAAAGTATATTTTGTTACTATAAAGCATCTCAGAATAACTGAAGTACCACAAATCCTATATGCCAATTCTACTAAAGTTCTCCAGAGGACAGAATCAAGAGAATGTATGAGATAATAGATAATTCTGAGGGGATATATGGATTGGCTTACAGGATCAGGGCTGGAGGGTTCCACCACTGCCATCTGCAAGCTGAAGACCCAGGAAACCAGCAACTGCTTAGTCCAGGAACCTGGAACCTCAGAGGAAGAAGAGCCAGTGAGGCAGTGTGGTCCAGGCTGAAGGCCTGAAAGCCCAGGAGAGTCACCGGTGACAGTGTGTATGCACAGGCTGATGAAGGAGCTGAGTGCACAGCAGCTCTCAGTTGTGTCTCAGGGACTGGGCAGGCAAAGGCAGGAGGTAGATTTCCTAATTTGTGACATAGAATTTTAAATTCAGAAAAACCCTGCTTCATCTTTTTTTCCTTTCCTTTTAAAATTTTTTTTTAGTTGTTGATAGATCTTTATTCATTTGTATGTGGTACAGAGAATCAAATCCAGTGCCTCACATATGCTAGGCAAGCAATCTACCACTGAGCCACAACCCCAGTCCCTTCCTTTCAATACATATGTTCATAATTAAGTAAATAAGCATTTATGAAAACAGAGGTTTTAAAAGTTGAGCAGCAATGAATTTAGTTTGAAAGACCAGATTCCTTCCAGCTAAGGAGCCATGTCAGCTCCCTCAGAAGGTATGAGTTTGGTTCCCTTGTATTTACTTCTAATGGAAAAATAGCATCATTGGAAACAAAGCCAGGCATACTAAAGTATATCTGATTGATTATGCTATTTCATTACTCTTCATATCTACAATTTAAATCCATTCTGTGTAATGGGATTAGTGATAATTTTGGTATAGATGCACACCTGTTTCCCTCTTTCAAAAACAGAAAGGTCCTGAGGGGTTCTCTGAAAAAAAAAAAAATAAACACTGTGGAGGTGGATTTATCAGTTTTCCTTTCTGCAATAAGAAATATAAAGTGACGCTGAACATTCACTCATTCATTCTTTATTCATTTGTTCAGTGAGTGCTTTTTGAAGGCCTCTTCCATGCTGGACATTGTTCTAGAACTGGAAATTTGGCAATTGAAAACAAAAGATTAAGTTCCAGTCTCCCAACTCATACTACAGTGGGTATTAACAAAATAAACAGGAAAAATAGGCATTATGTGAGGCTACAATGAAAAATTCACATTAAAAAAAAAGAACTCACATAAATTTTTATAAAATGTGGCCCAATCAGGTGACATTTTAGGAATGCTCTAAAGATTTAAGTTAAAAAGCAAGATATGTAGGTTTGGAGGAAAGAGTGTTCCAAATAATTATGAGATCAAGTGCAGAGGCTCTGAGGAGTTTTATTCTTGACACAGACAAAAACCAGCAAGGAGTTTTGACTTATAAGGAAGGGATGCCTGAATCATCTACCCTGTCTCTCTCTCCCTCTATTTAAATCTTACTGGTCATTTAAAATATCTCTCAAATGAAATCTCTTAAAGAAAGAAATTTCTGGTATCCCTCCAAAAGGATTTGTCTTCTCCAGCCCCTGAATCCAAAGAACAACTTGGCTCAGATGATTCTACTTTAAAAGTTAACATATTTGTAGATTATAAACACATATCTAAGGTCAGCACTTTGCCACAAAATTTTATATCCCTCTTGATCCCAGCTGCCTTACAATAATTTTGTCCAAGCTGCTTAGGAAACTAATGGCAGCCTTCAGTTAGCATGTATGTTCCAGAAATCTAAGTCAGTGGCACTAGGACTTCACAGCTTGATCTAGGTTGGAAAACACATGACATGGCACCCTCAGTATTCCAAAAGACAGGGTAAGTTTGTTTCTATGTTTAGGAGAGGAATGGGGGCTGCTCATGAGTCAAATTGGGGCCAACTCTCAGTTCTGCAGTGGGGATGACATCTTGGTCAATATATGTGCATTGCCTAATAGAGCATAGGTTCATATTTCATTTTCTTTGGACTCTTGGAGCTAATGGTAGATTAAGTGAAGGGGTCAGGTTCAGAGTACCTAGGTTCTTTGTTTCTTCTGTTATCACAGGAGAATGAAACATTGGTTTCACAGGCATCTGATAAGGTAGCACAGTCCCCAGAGCCACGGGGTCATAAATATATATCTTCATTTGCAAAGTCTAATTTAACTTATTCAGATAAAAACAAAAGTTGATTAAACTACATTGGGAGTTTCTGTTGGTTTCAGAAATAAGTGTGGCTTTCAAAAGGAACTTCACATTGTCCTCCATAGGAAAGAAACTGAGCACAATGCCAAAATGAAAACCAAACACCAGAGAGTACCAAGAACGTGGTACTTAAAACAGAGTACATGGAATAGAACCATGCCAACCTGTCACTCATGTGGAAGTAAGGGGTTTTTTCCATATGAAGTAGCTCATTTTGAACCTTTCAGAACCCTCTGCTCACTGAACACACTGGATAAAGTTAATGATTTTGGACACCCAGCTAGTCCTATCAATCATACATGCAGTGCACTTGCTCAGAAATATAATCCCTAAATATAGCACCATGGACATGCAAAAATATGGTTTGTTATGACAGCACCAAGAAACAAACAAAAATATTAAGAACTGCTTTACTTGAGACAACAGTTTCTGGTTTTAACACTTTGTACCATAGTTTATCCATAGTTAAACAATATACATAGATACAGTAAGGTACACATTTGATACAAGCAGTGCCATCCTAATTCTATAACTAAAATCTGCCATTAGCTGTGTTTAAATTCTTGTGGAAAAGAGCACCCCAGCCTTTGCAAAGCCTATGAAGCATCCTAAATTGAAACTGACTGATTTTACCAGAGAGGGCAGCTTACAATACGATAATACCCCTTGCCAATACAGGCTATTACTGTATTTACTGTACTCATAAGAAAATAGAAAATCTCTTTCTCTCTTCAACTTGTACATCTTAAAATTTAGCAAACATGAGTACCATGCAAGTTCTTTATTTGGAAAACAGATTCACAGGTCCTACCCCATTCTCATTCAGTTGGTCTGATTTCAGTCCCCAAGTTTGTATTTTAGCATCTATCCTAGAATCTTCTGATACATATGATCCTAGGTCATGGTTTCAGAAAGATCACCCAAATCCCTCTACATGAAACATTTCTGCGGTTACTAAGAACACTTAGAAGGGCTGGAGCTGTAGTTCAATGACAGAGCATTTGCCTACCATGTGTGAGGAACTGGATTTGATCCTTAGCACCTCATTAAGAAAAAACAAAGAAAATAAAGGCATTCTGCCTATCTACAACTACAAAAAAATTTTTAAAAAACACTTAGGAGAGCTGAATGTGGCAGCTGATGATCAACCTGAAAATACTGGTCATTAGAATTAGCTGGTGAGTGGAGTCATTACTTGGGGGATGCTGTTATAAAGGACCATGTGTCTCAAAATATGAGGGTCACAGTGGAGCCAGAATATCTGTGCAGGCAACACTCCAGTCAGGTGAGAATTTGCTTCAATGGGCAGAATTCTGTTGGTTCTGTATAACAATCACTGAACAGTGACTCCCGTTTGCTAATAATAAACCAATTTTCCAATATTAAGACTCTAGGAACACGTCTTAAACCTCAGATTTCTTTTTGTCCCCAAGGGAAGAGTAACAGAGGCTCATTCAGCCATAAATACTGTCTGAGTCTACTGTATGCCACATGCTATATTAAGCCCTTGGGATATATCTGTGACTAAAACATAAAAATCTCTGCCCTCACAGGGATCTAGGTGTCATTCAATCCAGTGAGCTTCTACAAGATGCAGTGTAGAATGAAATCAAAAGGAATAGCTCAGTAGCCAAATAATTTATTCTAGTATGACACGTACAGAAAGCCTGACAACAGATATGAGAATATGGAGAATGGGGCGTGAGATGTGATTTCTTGGGAATTCTGACATCCTGATGTCTGCAGTATCACTATGGCCAAGAGGGGACAGCGAACATCAGGAAGTGTGGAGGTCTCTGCAGAAGCCAAGAGGTGCATCCAAGGAATGGCAAGATGGCTGAAGTGGCTATATGGTCCTTGCAGAGGGGGAAGGGAGACGACATTGAAAATTATGTAGAAGGGAAATAGTAAATACTCTGGTGTCACTATAGAATAGGTAAAAACCACAAGAGATTGGAAGCAAGGAGACAGGTGAGAGGTTCCGGAGCTACCTGGTCAACAAAGGGGAGATGAGAAAGACTTGGGAATAGAAGGGAGTAGTAGGACCAGAGGAAAGACATTAACAAGAGGCAGTTCAGAAAAATCCAATAGGATTTAGAAACTGCATGTTGAGTGTGAGGATGTAAAGGAAATAAAGTCGTAAGAGGAGACAAATATGACTTCATAGCAGGACTGCAATGCAAACAACCAACCAATACTGGAGGGCACGGTGTAGCATAGCCCTGGTTTGGAGGAAGAGGATGAATCCAGGGTACAAACAGTACATTAAGTTGTCTGATGAACAGTATTTGTAGTAATGTCTGAGGACTGTAAAGTGATGTCTAGCACTTGAGAAGGGTAAGAAATAAGAAATGTTTGCCTACTCATTCTTGATGCCATAAAGTCAGCTGAGATTAACAAGAAAGGAACACAGAGGAAAGAAACCAAGCAGCTGATCCTCTGTAAGTGATCCAGCATGAACAGATGCAGAAACACATACATGCAGTCAAGAGATCCAGGCTTAGTAATTCTGGAGTTTTGCATGCAGCATTCAATATGTTAGAGTCTCATTCTGCTCAAATATCAAAAAAGGCTCGAACTAGATAACCTCAAATGTCCCTCTGAAGTCCAAATCCAGTAATGTTCTGCAAGGTCTCTAAGATATGTCTTCACATAGAAATTATTTCCTTTTCATTAGTTACTGGGGTCTTCAGGTCTTAGTCCCAACACATTACTTAGTCTCCCTTTGGTTGTTTTAAAAGTATTCACTTATTGCTTTTTTTCTTATCTCCATATTTGGATCTATATCCACAGACATCACTGTAGGCTATATATTTCTAAATTATATCCTCCCATTTCCTAAGAGAATCTAAGAATGTTTATTTTGAAACCAAAATGTTAAAAAAATAAAAAACAAAATAGACTATAGAAAAAATGGTAAGTAGCATACAGAAAAACTGGCTGCTATGACTATTGTTTTAGGTCTGACTTTCCCAGGAGCCAGTGCAAAAATACAAAGCTGTTTTAATTTAATTACCAGATAATTGCTTTCATTATTCCAGAAGAGGTTCAATTTTTCCTGGTACTGAACAACAAATGAAACACATATCACAAGGAAGATGTAGTAAATAAACCAATGAATAAAGTTTTCAGGAGTTCAAAATATGATGCAGAAATATTCTTTATGTAATTTCACAAATGTGGACTGTAGCAGTTTCATACTGTTTCAAAGATGTAGTTTCTTATTGTCTCAAATTCATGTTCTTCTCCATCAGACACAGCCCACATTGCTGAGAACTCTTAATAGTCAAACATACTCCTGCATCAACTCTAACCAGAAAATGATCCTCCATAAGTTTATCAGAAAACTGATTTTTTAGATGAGTTCACACTTTGTTGTCTAGGCTGGTCTTGAACTTGTGGGCTCAAGAGATCCCCTTGACTCAGCACACAAGTAGCTGAAATGACAGGTGCAGGTTTCTGTGCCCAGCTTTGATTTTTATTTTAAAGCAACAATGAACATTCATCATTTCTAGCTGTTATCCTTCCAAAATGGCTGCATACATACTGATCTGGAGTTGTACCAAGATTTTATTTTCAACCAATGCCTTAGACTGTACTCACTCATCAGTCTAACCCACAGCTCACATGGTATTTTATTCTTATTTTTCATATTCCTTCCTAAATTGTAGTTTTGTAAATGTATTTTGTTAAATATATTTGTAAAGCCATTCTTTTTATTCTGTTTATGTTCATTTATGAAACAAAAGGTAATGTACATATACATGTCTTAGATAAACAGAATATAAACACATTCAGAATCCAAAATGTTACTTGTTCTTTACAGATTAAAGGATAGTGAACGTTCATATTTCAACATAAAATCCAGCAATCTGAAAATGTGTATCATCAAACATTTTCAATCTGGCACAAAAGATGAATGATCAATCTCTCTCCATTAATCCATCACTCAGCGTTACCCTGAAATCATCTAAGACTAGCTTGGATCTTCTAGGCAGTATCTTTTGTCTTACTGTTACAAATCCACAAGGTCTGATACAATGCCAAGAGCAGAGAAACTGCTAAATATTGATATGCTTAACTGATAAGAAATTCAAAGCAAATATTTCTGTATTGCTAGACCGTTTTAACTGAATTGGATTTTTATGCAGTTAAATCAGCCACAGATTTGGAATAAACTGTATATTTAAATATAGGAACATAGATTTATATTTCAAAGTAAGATTCATAACTCTATTATTACCCAGGTTTGTAAACAGTAAATATGATGTACATGTGTTAGCTTTCTGTCACTATCACAAACACCTGAGATAAATCAACTTTATAAAGAGAAAAGGTTTGTTTTGGCTCACAATTTAGGATATTTCAGTCCATAATTGATTTTTGCCCCTCTTGTTTTGGGTCTGTAGTGAGGCAGAACATCACAGTAGAAGCACAAGTTAGAAAAAAACCAACACCTCAAGACCAGGGAGCAGAGAGAGAAATGAAGAGACCTGGTTCCTATAATCCCTTTTGAGGTAACTACCCCAATGACCTAAACATCTCCCTCCAGGCTCCACCTCCTAAGTTTCCACCACCTTCTATTAGCACCACACTTGGTGTCAAACCTTTAGCACACAGGTCTTTGGGTGATATTCGAGATCCAACCTATAGCAGTATAGGAAAATATATGAGGATTATGCATCAGATAGCTAACCACAGTTGAGACTGAGTGTTGGACTTATACTTTTGAAAATATACACTTACATAATATTTGAATTTTAGAGAAGATACATTACTTTTATAATGTGACAAGCAGGAAAAAGGCCATATTTATGTATTTTATATATCAATGTGCAGATTGGTCATTTAAGGGAATACCTATATTTTGACTTAAGAGCAATCAACAGCAAAGACAACATGGTATCTTTAAGAAATTCACAACAAGCTGGGGTTGTGATTCAGTATTAGAGCACATACCTAGCACATGTGAAGCCCTAGGTTCGATCCTCGGAATCACAAAAAACAAATCAGATATTGTGCCCATCTACAACCAAAAAATATTTAAAAAAAGAAATGAATAGCCTGAAAGCTGAAATAATTTATTCATATACACATACACAAAACAAGTATGAATGTGACCACTAATAAGACAGATTCTGATAGTCCTGGAAGATGAAACCTTAGAGAGAAATGTCATTTCAAGCAGTCCTTGAAAAACTACTACAATGTGGATCACTGAAGATGTGAAAGAAAGGGCATCCCCAATAGCACCATAACAGAACAGAAGGTACAGCAAGTACTGAGAATTAAATGAAGGGCACCCTTGAGATTTAGCCTGAACTTAAAATGTAAATCAAGCCAGGGAACACATTGAAACCTATGCAAGGCATTTAGCTGTATTATTCAAGGGATAATGAAAGGGGATGTCAAAGAAGGCCTTTGAGAATAGGGCAAAAATGATCAGATTTTGACTTCAATGAGTTAGACAAAAGTCTAGTCAAAGAGATCATCTGGGAAACTCCAAGATAAAGAGAAAGGTAAAAAAGGTACAAGTTGAGACCTTTCTTCTTAATGTGATCTGAACATTCCCTGCAAGCTCATTAGAAATGCAGATTCCCAGACTCCACCCAGGCCTCATGACCACAGTCTGCAAATTATTAAGGTTCTTACATATTTAAATGCAACATTAAAGTTAGAGAAGGTATTGAATTAAGGTATTGATAGCAGGAAAGGAAAGTAGCCAAGAGGGTGAGTTTTTTTGGTTAAGTATTAGAATTTGGTGACTGGATAAACGTGGGAGGTCAAGGAAGTAAATCAAATTTACTAAGAAATGTTGAATGGTCATGCTATTCATAGAAATGGAAACCCCTGGAGAGAAGCAGGATGAGGAAAGGACAAGGGAAGCTGCTCTATCCAGTGAACAGAGGGCAATGTTCCTTCTGAAGCCAAGTGGGAGAAGAGGAAATGTATGTGACTGACACTTCAAGGGTGTGTAAACCCAGGAAAATGGATAAAATTATAAAAGGAGAGTCAGAGTGCAGGGGAGGGTGAACCAAGAAGGAAGTATTGGCCAGCACCACCCAGATAGGAGATGGGAGTGGGAAGCTGGGGAGGAGAAAGACAGGAGAAAGGAGACTCCAGAGGCAGGATGTTCCAGAAATGAAGGGAGTTGAGAAAGATTCCCAGGAGATTACAGGGGCAGCCAAGAATGGGCTACTGATTCTGAGATTCAGGTTACAAGTCACTTCCAAGAGTAGTTCCTGTGAGCACCATATGGAAGCCAGATGTAAAGGGTTCAGTGTTGGAGAAGAGTGGAATTAAGGAGGTGGAATACTCTTCCCTGAATGTAACCAAAAATGTTAAGAATGAACATTAAAATCTGAAAGTGCACATACAATCAAGCTGAATCACTTTTTTAAAGAAGGTATAGGGCATTTGTATTTCAAATAACCTCATATGCAAACAAAATAGTTATCTTTTTTTGAACATAAAAGGATCTTGAATATAGAGAATGTAAAATATTAGCAATAGAAATCATTTTGCTCCTGACACACAAAAAGTAATATTTTAAAGAAAGAGTAAAGAAAATACATCAGATGAACAAGGCACTGATTTTTAGTAAATAGTATCTCCATATACCTTCCTCTGCTCCTTACTTTGGCTTAGGTCATGTTGATTAAAAATGTTAAAATGTTAAGGCTTTTAGACAATGCATTGACAGGAAATTAAAGGAGAACCTTTCTTTTAAAACACTTAGGTGAAACTCCACAAACCTGTTGTCTGAATCACCTTTACACTATCAAAATGTAAAGGTTGTGTGTGTGTGTGTGTGTGTGTGTGTAAGAAAGTTGAGAAGTTTTCTCATCCTGATTCTGAGAATTATAAGGAAACCACAGGAGTATGGTGAGTAAAAATTAAATTTTTGGCTCAGTACAGAGAAGATCTGCTCTTGACTACTTTCTGAAAATGGAATGAGATGCCCTATGAGTATTAACTTCTTAAAACATACAGACCACACATTTTGAAGGACACTGATAAACTAGCAAAGTAGAACTTGTTCATTAATGACATCTGCAAGTGTCTAAATGGAGGTCTGACAAAGGATATGCCCACCTCCCAAAGCCCAGAGTCCATGGCTGCCACACATGGCAACACATGTGGTCAAGGTGAGTCTTTAGAGACAAAGCCTGTCCTGGATTTTCTGGGTGGAATTTTGCTGTCATCACATGTCTCAAAGAGGACACGCAAAGAGGAGGCAGTATGACCACAAAGGCAGAGAGAAGGAGGTGGTCACAGACAAGGAATGCTACCTGGGAGGCTGAGGCAAAAGGATTCCGAGTGACAGGTCTGCATGGGCAATAGACAAAACCCTATCTCAAAAATAAAGGAATGCAGACAGCCACCTAAACCTGGCCAAAGTGAGGAGGGATTTTCTTTCCTCCCCACCTCCTCTGTAAGAGTCTAGGAAGAAATATGGTCCCACTGGCACCACCTTGATCTCAGACCTCTGGTTCCAGAATTATAAATAACTTTAAAGCCCTAGGGTGTTAATGTGATATCTATCTTTCCCTTCTAAATCTGAGATATATTGAGCTGCTCTCGCCTCATACCGATCGCATATCTGTGGAAGGCAGAGTCCTGGACTCCCCCCTTTCCTATGCATCCAAACCAGCATCCAGTGTGCCTGCAATGGCAAGAATCCGTTATGACAAAGGTATACATCCAAGTGATAAGTGCAGAGGGATCAGATGAATGGATTGACACATTTGGCTCTAAGAAGTATTTATTCAAGTGTACTTATCATATTCTCCCCTAAACTCAACTTTGGAGAAAATCAACATAAATATTACCATGAGGTCACATTTAATTTTAAAGAGAGGACACACCACCAACATTCAGAGGGAGATGTGGCTCTTACCTGTCCACTCAAATGGGTCATCAGTTTCTAGATCAAATGGATCAAGTGATTGAAAGTGACTTACTTCAGGAAAAGCAGAGTAGTGGCTGCACTTGGGAAGGCTGCAAAGGGTCCCTGGGAGATGGGATGGACATAGGAATCTCTATTCCAGATTCCATGGGTAATTCCAGTGGGAGGGATGTACTCCATAATGACGAGTGAAAAGTAAATGGTTTCCAGGGCCATAGCTCTGTGTGATAAATGAAATTCAGCAGCAGAGCTTTAGGACATCTCACCAATAGAATTACAGGGTCCTATAAGTAAAGACCTAGGAGCCACTCTTTCTGTAGACTCTCCCTGAAACAGGTTGAATATATTTAACTTTGGTTCAACTCATCTGAATTTTACCAAAACAGCAGTAGCTGGAGGACATCCAGCCTGGGTCAGAATGCCTATGCTAGCACAACCTCCTGTGGCATATTGGTGAGTGAAGGTAAAATGTCATGGCTCAGCTCTGTGCCCGACTTCAAGTGAACAGTGGGCACAGGAAATAGATTGGGGCTGGGCCAGAAGGATTAATTCACTAGTGGGTAGTTAGCAACTGAAATTACAGTGGCCTGGAGGGGTATAGAGGATGGAAATTTGATCCTGCCAACAAGGACAGACAAGATTTTGTCAAGTGGAACTTGGCAGCACAAGACTCCAGACTGAAACAATACACAGTCAGGAGTGTGGTCAGGCCTTAGGTCCTGACATTTGTACACAATGGGGTTGAAGCAGACACGGAGAATAGAAGAATGGAGTTTTGATCCTGGAAAGTTCTTGGCAAGAGCAAGGCTGACTATCAAGATCACTGCTAAAAATTTTTCCAGGCAAAACTTTAAGTCCAATACTAAAATTGTGAATTGAAAACATGAGATAAGTCTAGTCCTATGAAATGACAAATACAAAAAGAGGACCAAGAAATTACTAGAATTTACTAGGGTTACTCAGGCAAACCCAACTCAGGCTGGCTAGGGCCCGGAGCTCATGCAGAGCAAGGTGGGAAGGCGGGGTTCAGAGCTCACACTGTTATCTGTCAGCTTCTGTTTGTCTAACTCCTTTTTTCCACCTGGTTTTCTCAGTGTTCGTATTAGTGTTGGCATCAGAGGAGGAAGAACAATTGGGAAAAAGATGGTGGTGAGGCTGAAATTCTACTCTGAAGTTCCATAAAGCTAAAAACTATGACAGGCCTTCTACCAGAACACAAGAACTTTATAGATGATAAGTTCCATGGAGCACTTCACAGATACCATATCTAGGAAAACAGATTACTTTGAATTCAACCATTATCAGGCTACTTTACTATGCTGATTAATATTTAAAATAAATTACAGTTACATTTTTATTGGAGCCATATATGCCTTATTAAACCTTCTTCCATAAGGAAAGTCTAATTTAAATTCACAAACACACTATATAAAAGAAAACATTTCCAATTACTCATGCATCCTTCAAAACAACATTTGGAGGATATTCTATGTGATGATATAAAACCAGACTCTGTAACTGAGGGATAGATACATCTCTGCAGACCAGGCAAAGTCCCCATCTTCCAAATGATATATGGTACATTCATCTCTCATGTGAAGTGGCATTACTCCATAGATGCTTTCCACATAAACTTCTGCACTACAAACAAGAAAGACTCTCAAAAGTTACACTAAATATTTGGGAGTGATCTAGTAAATTCACCAAAATTAACAGTATTATTTGGGAAGAAATCCATGCTAGCTCAAGAAATGACAAGGTATTTTAGGTAAAAAAGTGGAAAATTAATATTAATGCACAAACACATAAGGAAATTTACTTTTATTTTAATCATCTTCTTTAATTTTGTGCTTATTAGGATGGATATAAAATTCTAGTTCTGATAATTTCACATTGTTTTACAATGTTCAATTTCATCAGGTTGACTGCAATTAAAAGCTAAAGTAAGATTAAAAGAAGTTCATGTATTTGCTCACTCTAGCTTTAAAAAAAGAATTCTGTAATACAATAATCATTATTACTAATAAGGAAGAAAAAGGAAAGTAACAATCTAAAGAATTCTTATGGTACTCATAAATAATCTTAAGGAATAAACTAAAATTTTGGTATTCCCCTGCCCCAGGACGAAAGATGATAATGCATGTTCATATATTTTTCTAATCTTTAAAACATTTTCTAAATAAATTTTAATGTGGACTTAATACAAAACTACTCTTATTACAACAATTCTTCTTTCTCTAAATGATAGCAATTCCACAAGATCCTGTTCCCCAAAAAACATTTCCCTTATATTAATTTTCCATGCCAAAAATAATTTAAATATATTTTCATCACAAAATCTCTTACAAATGTCAAAACCATTTGAATTATTATCGAACAATACTGAAAAAAAACCAGAATTTCATCATCACTATTTACCTATTCTTGTGTTATACAGAAGCTCATAGTATCCAGCCTACATAAACCATCTAACTCAGACATGTGACATGATTATTTTTCAATAAGTAAAAGTTGTATGTGCATATAGAAATTACTTCAATAATAGTATGCCTTATAGCTCCACAAACACTAATTATAAAAAAGAACAATCACTAGTTATACATTCAGCTAACTGGGGCAAATCATGTAAAGAAAACAAAGGAAAATACATATAGTTTCAGGAGAATGGGATGGGAACCACATGTGTTGGAATATACACTGGAGGGAAAAGCAAGATCCATGCACCTTATGATATTGGCTTCCATTACAAACGGGTGCACCCAAGAACGTATCTATCCCATGGTATTTGAAACAGAAAGTATTCATTTACATGGGGCCGCCACAATTTGGTCTATATGTATGCATCTATACTAGATACTACATCCCCCCTTCTGAGAAGTACATCCTCGTGCACAACCTCTCTTTGAAGGAAATACATGGGCAATGGTTCAAAGACACAAATTAGTGAGGATGATTCATGAAATATAATGACCTCACAAAATATAACTATTTGGATTACATAATTATAAACCAAGATAACATTTTTTTCAAATACTGACCCTGAAGAAAAGCTAAAATAGAGCAGGGAGTACGTTGTCTTCACAGAACTCAGAAATGAAAGATCTCTGATAAGCAAGCAGAGAAATAAACCAAGGACTTAACAACACAATTGCTCTGATGAATGTATGTTTCTACCAATCCGATATGTCCACTAACACAGCAAACAAGAACCACTGTGTGGGATGCAGGCACATATCCACACAGATTTTCAACAGGATCATATGACACTTGAACACAAAAAAAGGATTGCGTGCTTGATATCTGTCCATATGGATGCAAAAGCCAAACCCCAGATATCTCCTCACTTCCAACATGCATGAAACAAGAGTGGCACAAATGCATGGGCAGGCAGATCAAGATCAAACCCAACACACACCTGCCCAGGAAGATAAGCAGAAATACTGCTCCAGTTTTCACCCTCCAAGCCTCTAACCTTAAAACCTAGCACAAGTCAGCCATGCTCTAAGGAGACTGTGCCAGAAGAGGGTTCCCTAGCTGAGCTAGGAATGACTGACTGGATGTGGAAAGAACACACCACCTAAGTACTTTCAACCGCTTTATTCCAAGACCAGCATTTATTTCTTGGATACTTTGTGTAATTCAAGCAAGGGGCCCCTAGAGGACGTTGGCTCAGATGCTGTCATAAACACTCTATGAAATCAAAGGAGGGCCCCACCAGGCACTTCCATGCAAGTGTGGAATGGGCTCACACAGGTACAGGTACACACACACACACTACCAGCTAAGGCAGACCTCATGTTTAATGCCTTGGATTCCTCATTAGAGGGACAGAAATCAAACAAAGTAAGGTTGGGTGGGGTGACCTTGGCACTGTCCTGGCCATCTCTCTCCTTATTCACATTCCATTAAAGGCCCTAGCACGGCACAGAGGAATTTCCCAAGTAAAGTCCGAGAGCTGCAACTCCCTCTGCACCTCATCGCCTTCTGCAGATTTCAGCCCCACCCCAAACACAAGTACACAGAACAACCCCTTTGGTTCCAGCCACAATTCCCTCCTTTTAACTTCTCAAACACAAACATGTCCCACGAGCACAGAAAACATTTTCCTCTGTAGCAAGCAGATAAACAAAGACACCATGTCATTCATCCACTACTGCCACTGGCTTTGCTGAGCACTGTGTGGCAGTGCAGTCCTTACCTGACAGTTGAGTTCCAGGTGGCCTTCCCATGGCAGTACTCTCTACCTCCCCAAAACACTGGGATCGCCTGGTCCACCATCTCTTTGTCTCCTGCCTCTTGCCTGACTTCAGGTAGCTGTTGTCTGTAAGATCTCAAGTCCCTGCCTGGGCCATGCTCCAATTCATCAGCCAGTGTTCCCAGAAGAGCTGATACCTTTGGGAACAAACGAGGAGCATGGGATATAGGATGGCCTAGAATTGTCCTGTGGATGTCGCAGGGGTGGTGTGCACCATTGGCTCCAAGATAGATCCTCCGGAAGGCCACTGTGCCCAGTGTCTTCAGCCTCTGGGCTGGGGCTGTGGCACAGGCCCAAATGGCAGCACTTGTGCTGGGAAGGGCCGCCTGCCTGACATCCCTGGTTCCCCTTCATGCCCTGGCCCTTCTGGTCATACCTTCCCACCACCCCATACACACACACACACTCTCCACCTATTTTTAACCCTTCTAATTTCCGACCCCTTCACTTTGTACTCTCTTTCCCTAAAGGCCACAAAAGAACCTCCAAGTGTTAGGAGGGCCTGTCCCGCTCTATCAACAACTCTCCTGCCTGGTGTTCTTGGTCCTGCCTATGACTGACCCGCTCCTCTTCCCCTTTCTCCTAGCCTTACTACCCGCCCATGCGCCCCACCCCCACCCCAGCATTCCTAGCACCCCAGCAACTCAGGAGCTGCCTTTTGGAAACCCAAACATGACTGGCTTCGGAGCATACCCAGTTGCCCTGCTGGTGCCTTGGCTGCCTACCTCCTACTTGTTTTCTTGGCTTGGGTCTTCTGCCTGCTAGGGGGCATCGAAAGACAGCAGGGGGAATCTAGCAGGAGGTGCGGGAGGCGGGGGCAAGGGCGCCCGGGCGCGATGCTGGACTCTGGAAAGCCGCCACAAGGTAAGGACCAGCGCTCTGGTCCACACCTCAGGTGCGGGAGGTTGCGCTCCAGGAGGACAGGCCGGGTGGTCTCTGGGTGGCGGGCAGCAGGGAAGATGGCGGAATAGATGCTTCCTGCAAGCAAGAGCCTCGCGCTAGGGACACACCTCGGTTTTCACGCATGCGCTCTGGTGAGCTATGGCAGCCTGGTGGAGCCAAGAGAGGCCGTCCTGGACGACTTCCCGGTTTTGTTGGCTGCAACGCGCTCCACCACTTGCAAGGGTGCAGTGGTGGGCAAGAGTCCACACGCTCTTCTGTCAAAACAATAGTCAAAACAATAACTTGATTAAAAATGGGCACAGTAACTGAGCAAGAGTCATAAAATAGAAAACAAGTACAAGATAAAGTTCTCAATATCACTAATCATCAGGAAAATTCAATCAGAATGACAATGAGACATCTACTCACTTCAGGAAGAACAGCAATTATCAAACGGAAGGAAGGAAGGGAGGGAGGGAGGGAGGGAGGGAGGGAAGGAGGAAGGAAGCTGAAAGTACTATTGAAAATATGAAGAAAAAAACCTGGGAATGTAATCAGAGCAGTCATTTAAAAAAAATGGATATTTCTCAAAAAAATTAAAATACAACTACCATGTGATCAAGAAATCCCACTACTGGGTATGTATCCAAAGGAAATGAAATCAATATATTGATTAGACATCTCTACTCCCATATCCACTTCAGCACTATTCACAATTACAAAGAAGTGAAAACTTCCTAAGTGGCCATCAGGAGATGAACAGATTAAGAAAGAAAATGTGATATATATACACACACACACACACACACACATACAATGACATACTGCTATTCAGATAAAAGAATAAAATCCTGTCATTTGTCGCAATGTGTGTAACTAGAGATTAAGATAATGAAATAAACTCAGCACAGAAACAGTGCTGCATGATATCACTAATATGTGGAATCTAAAATAGCTGATCCCAAAGAAGTTGAGGGTACAATGGTGATTACCAGAGGCTGGAGAGATAGAGGAAGAGGAAAGGAAGATAGTCAGAAGTAAGAAGTTATGAGGTTCTATGACATGTTAGTGCAATAGAAAGTAGTGGATAAAAAGGTAAAGTACTACTGCTTTTAGGAAGGTAGAAGAAAGGATTTTGAATGGCTGAACCATAAATAATTGATCAGTGTTTGAAAAGATTAATATATTTAAACCAATTTACATATTATACAATGTATACATATAATGAAATTTCACACAATTACTCATTAATATGTACAATTTTATATTTTCACATTTTAGTTAAAATATATTTAGGCATGTATGAAACATTAATAACAAAATAAACAAGGCTCAAGGGAGCTTCTTTTGTTTTCCCTTCATAACACATGAGAAAACACTGGAAATTGGAAATGACTACAAGGAATAGACCTTTCACCAAACATGGAAATTGCTGGCACCTTGATCTTGCTATCTCCTGAAATCTTAGAAATAAGTGCTGGATTTTTTAGTTTGTTATATGATACTATACTTACAAAAAATAGGAAGCATATGAGTATTTTGCTACATTTTGATTATACGTAAAAATAAAATCACATTGACATTTAATACTTATTCCTTTTGTTCCTTTTGTTGAATAGACTATATGTACACACATATATATACAGAGAGAGTGCACATCTGAAATCCTTTACTGGAAGATTATTGCTGTTTACCAAATAGAAGACTTGATAGACCCACAGCGACCAGCTTCTTGACTGGGAACCCTCTGCCCAATGGAGGGCAGGTCTGGCAACCTCTGTCTCTCCCAGGACCCCTGGGCCTTTGGCATAATGCTGATGGGTTGGAGGGGCTGTAGGCAGTAAAGCCCCTTGACTTAAAGCACAGACTTGGATGAGCACTGGGGAATAAGGCAATGGAAGAGAAAGGCAGGGCTGAGACTGGGGGTAGCAGCAAATTGGAGGAAGCAAGGGACTAGAGAGATGGTTTCTATTTTTATTTTCTGTAAAGGGGAGCACATAGGCCTATAGCCAAACGGGTGGGTGGTGGTGGTGCCTGAGGTGTCATGAGCTGACATCTTTCTCATCATCTGGCTCAGAGATGGCTTCCAGCAATAGGTCCCTGGGGCTGCCTCCTTCCCCTCTTTGGCCTTACTTGGAGTTGGGAACCCAGAGATCAGACTTGATGCAAAACTGTATGTGGTACTTCACATCAGTGGATTCCATCTTGCTGATGGCATCTTGGAGCATGCGTCCATCCTTCACATCAAAGCACTTTTAAAGTTCCTCATGGAGGAACTCATAGACCTGGACAGAGTCCAGGCAACCAGGGCTCAGATGCTTCTTAAATTCCTGTCTCATACCCCTTTGTGGCCTTCTTGATGTGCAGCTTGGTTCGGCCCTGAACATGCTCTTTGCAGGCCTCCAGCTCATCATTAAATCCCTCCCTCTATGCACACGTGGGATATCTATCTTAATCTGAGTCTGAACTGTGTGAGGCAGGCAAGAGAATCCACCTGCAGACTCTTGGTTAGCTTCAGGATGAAATGCATAACAATTGTCTGGTGGGCCACATGCTCCATGAGTACACATTTCTCCTCTAAGTCAACGCACCAGATAACCAAGTAGCTGGCTGTCTACTCACACACCAAGTGGATGTTGACAAGGTACTTCTGGCTGTCACTCCAGCTGCAGATCATGCCAAAGCACTGATCTTTTTCTACTTCTCCACAAAATTTTGGGTTTCTGATCCCTCACTTCCTCAGAATCATCCTCTGCCTTCTCAGGCTTGGTATTAACCATGATTTTGCTGAAGCCATCTTTACTGAGTGTGTCCATATTCCAGAATGTGCTCTTTTCCTTCTAGCACATCTCCAGTTTCTTCTCCAAGCTCTGCTCCTCAGCCTGCAGTAGCACCAGGTCTGCCTGGCCACCTACGGCCACCTCCAACTCCTTTAGCCACCTTGTTCTTGCATTCATAGCAACCCCTGACCAGCTCTTCCTTCTTCTGGAACTGATCCACGTGCTCCGCCTGGGCCTGGTGTTGCCAGAGGAAGAGGCTGGTCATATCACTGTTGGGGTGCATTTCATCCTTATAAGACACTGGGCTATGGTCCCATATGCTGTAGTCACCCATCTTGACTTGGCAGACCAGCAGCTCTGGCTCTGGTAGAAGAGGGGGCAGCAGTGCTGAAGATTTGGCTTGTGGAGGCCCCCTCTTCTCCATTTTTATTTATGTAAGCAAAGCAAAAAGTTTAGGTAATTGATTTTATACTTAAATTACACTCTAAATTGATGTACAAGGGTATGTAGTCTTCAATGGCTCATTAAGACTGATGAAAATTAACAGTAAATTGCTTAAATGAATGGAGATGTATGATTTTCTTAACAATGAAAAATTACTTGAATTTTCATTACACACAACAAAAGATTATAGATTAGCACATGTACACATAAACAGCTGTAATTTTTATAATCCATTATGTTTATTATTTCTCATTATGTAACTGTTAACTTCATTCTCAGTAACAGAAAATATCTGGAATGTACAAAATTAACAGAAACATATAAAACACAAATATTTAATAAAATAGGACTGATAAACTTGGTATGATATTTATCATTATTTAATTCAAAACATACAGTAGTTTATGCAACACATGTATTGCATGAGCATATCTGAAAAACATTTTCCCCCTCAAGAGTAATGTTTGTTACATTTCACTTCCAAAAATTTGAATGATTTTCAAAATTCACGGAATAAAGTTGTTTATTACTAAAATAGATATTGTTATTAATATTTATCCCTCTAATAGTCCACATGAAATATGTTTAGAAACAAGAAAGGATAATATATATTCTAAAACCTGGATTGCGTGCAAGAAGTGGGAAGTAGGACTGGGAAGATTTGTATAACTGAGTCAATTTGGAACCTGAGTCATAGTCATAGGGACTGACAGAGTAACTGGGAAAATTACAAATATCTCTCAATAAACAGGCCAGTAGCAGTAAGTGAAAAGCAGAAAGCATGCTTCCTCTAGGATAAAACTGATGTCTGGAATATCAGAAAGTTTGAAATATCAAGTATCTTCAAGTTCTTATATAATAATATCTCTTTCCATGTGTATTAAAAATCAAATTTCCCAGTAATGATTCACAGCAAAAGTTTAATTGTATTTTTTAAAGCAGAGGAAGCGGGAGGCTTAATAGAGGTGCTTATAATAATCTGCCACAGAAAAGAAACAGGGTGCTAAAGAATGCATTTTGAGGAAAGTAACCAAGGGAGAAGTCTAGAAATTGGGAAGGAACTGATAGGAACTCTAAACAACAATGAAACTCAGAAAGAAACAAAGCATACTACAAATACAAGCTACCCAGGGCTGAGGAGAAGGGGTTTCCACATTTCCAGGAAAGGGTAAACCAGAAAAATGCATCAATCCCCATAAGAGGTGTAAGTCCTAACTACTGAAGAATTCCAAATTGCTCATAGGATTTGAATCCATTTGGGGAACTGATTTGATTCTGAGTGAGAACTTTGGCCAAAAGAAGGTCAACTTGGTCACTTCTCAACTCCTAGTATCAAAGATGCTAAAACAGCTCATCACCCTTCTACCTTAGGGACCAGGACACAACACCCAGATACTTCCAGAAACCTTGGACCTCTGAATACATCACAGGATGGAAAACAGAACTCTAAGTTTCCTAAAGATCGAGGACTAGAGTTATGGATGCCACATGCCTGTTGTGACCCATGACTGCTCTATGGAGCCTAAAGAAGTTCTATCTAGAATACAGCCTTGGGACTTGAGTTCTTATCTCCCAATGCCCTACCATCACTTGTATTTGTCTTCTGGGAGTTGGGTAAGGTCTGTTCCACATCTGGCAGCAGTGGGACACTAGATGCCATTGTCACAAGCTACAGAATCATTGGTTTTCAGATCTGTAGGGCCTTTTAAGCTCATGTTTCCTGCAAAGATTTACATGTAACTTCATGAATTGCTGAAGTCTGCACCACTTAGATGGTACTCACAGACACTGGTGATACAGGTTACAGATGAAGAAATCACATGGAGGCTGCCCTTTTGAGTTTACCTACACCCAAAACCAAAGCACTATACCACTGATATTTTATATCCGATTTAACTGAAGAAGTATTTTCTACAAAAGCTGCTTTGTAAAACTAGAAGTGGTAACTTCTAAACAATATGTGCACACATCAACATGTAAGCATGAAAAAAGGAAGCATGACAACTCAATAAACATACAAAAATCCTCCTTAAATAGATCCCAAACTGCAGGAAATTTTTAAGATCCCTGAAAATGAATTCAAAATAAAGTTCCTAAAGAAACTCAGAAAGATGAAAGAAAATACAGGTAAATAATACAATGAAATAACAAATTGTATCAATGAGGAATTCAACAGTGATTAAAAATAACAAAAAAGAATCAATCAGGAATTTTAGTATTGAAAATTTCTATGACTTAAAAAGAAATTGCTTCCATAACAGATTAATACAAGCAAGAAAAAAGGAATTTCTGAACTTTGTCATGGAACTTTTGAGATAATCAAGGGGAAAAAAAAAAAAGAAAAAGAGGAAGGAAGAGACAAATCAAGCAAGAAAGCAGCCAAGCTCACTAGCTGGAAGCTTCTCAATACGTGATTTCAAAACATACTACAATACCATTGCCAAACCTCAATTCTCAATTCCCCTGAGATACAAATATTAGTTTACTTAAGAGCATGAGAGGCAATTCTGCACATGGTATGCAGCTGTGAGTTCAAGGACACTGCTACACTTATTCCTTCCTATTGGCTAGAAACAGAATATGCCCACCACTCCA